>NW_011494805.1:2162963-2164574 GCF_000754665.1 Bison bison bison | reverse complement strand
TCGTCAAGCCTACTTATTATGTCAGGGCTTCTAAGATCTGACCAGGGAGGCCTTAGTGTCTCCTCTCCTTTGGGAGAACAGGAGGACGCCTGCAGCCTACGTGGGTGACACAAATTTCTTGTCTTGAAATTTTATTGGCTTTCCATGTAAACCAAGTTATTCAGCCTCTTTTCTCCCCTGAATTTTCCTACTGAGCTATCCTTATTTAACCATCTTTATATCTTTAATTCTATCGTATCCTGATCGCCAATGCCATCCCCGCTTCGAATTCCCTGAATTCACCGGGGCTGGACCCCAGCACAGGAGTTCACTCAAACTCATGTCCATCACGTTGGTGGTGCCATCCAACCATATCATCCTCTGTCATCCCCTTTTCCTCCCACCTTCAGTCTTTCCTAGAATCAGGATCTTTTCCAGTGAGTCAGCTCTTCCCATCAGGTGGCCGAAGTATTGGAGTTACAGCTTCAGCATCAGTCCTTCCAATGAATATTCAGGACTGATCTCCTTTAGGATGGACTGGTTGGATCTCCTTGCAGTCCAAGGGACTCTCAAGAGTCTTCTCCAACATCACAGTTCAAAAGAATCAATTCTTCAGTGCTCAGCTTTCTTTATAGTCTTGCTTTCACATCCATACATGACTACTGGAAAAAACATAGATATGACTTTATGGGCCTTTGTTGGCAAAGTAATGTCACTGCTTTTTAATAAGCTGTCTAGGTTGGTCATAACTTTTCTTCCAAGGAGCAGTGTCTTTTAATTTCATGGCTGAGGTCACCAACTGCAGAGATTTTGGAGACCCCAAAAATTAAGCCTGTCACTGTTTCCATTGTTTCCCCATCTATTTTTCATGAAGTGATGGGACCAGATGCCATGATCTTAGTTTTCTGAATGTTGAGTGTTAAGCCAATTTTTTCATTCTCCTCTTTCACTTTAAACAAGATGCTGTTTAGTTCTTCTTCACATTCTGCCATAAGGGTGGTGTCATCTGTGTATCTGAGGTTATTGATATTTCTCCTGGCAATCTTGATTCCAGCTTGTGCTTCATCCAGCCCAGCGTTTCTCATGATGTACTCTGTACTGTTGCTTCTTGACCTGCATACAGATTTCTCAGGAGGCAATTCAGGTGGTCTGGTATGCCTGTCTCTTTAAGAATTGTCCACAGTTAGTTGTGATCCACACAGCCAAACGCTCTTGCATAGTCAATAAAGCAAAAGGAGATGTTTCTTTGGAACTCTTGTGATTTTTGATGATCCATCGGATGTTTGCAATTTGATCTCTGGTTTCTCTGCCTTTTCTAAATCCAACTTGAACATCTGAAAGTTCATGGATCACATACTGTTGAACCCTGGCTTGGAGAACTTGAAGGAAGTAGGGAAGCCCACTAAACCATTCAGCTCAGTTCAGTTCAGTCGCTCAGTCGTGTCCGACTCTTTGCGACCCCATAAATCGCAGCACTCCAGGCCTCCCTGTCCATCACCAACTCCTGGAGTCCACTCAAACACATGTCCATCGAGTCGGTGATGCCATCCAGCCATCTCATCCTCTGTCCTCCCCTTCTCCTCCTGCCCCAATCCCTCCCAGCATCAGAGTCTTTTCCAATGAGTCAACTCT
>NW_011494805.1:2161689-2162863 GCF_000754665.1 Bison bison bison | reverse complement strand
GCAAAGAAATAAACAGTAGAATGGGAAAGACTAGCGATCCTTCAGAAAATTAGAGATACCAAGGGAACACTTCATGCAAGGATGGGCACAGTAAAGGACAGAAATTGTATGGACCTAACAGAAGCAGAAGATATTAAGAAGAGGTGGCAAGAATACACAGAAGAACTATACAAAAAAAGATCTTCATGACCCAGATAACCATGATGGTATGATCACTTACCTACAGCCAAACATCCTGGAATGTGAAGTCAAATGGGCCTTAGGAAGCACCTCTACGAACAAAGCTAGTGGAGGGGATGGAATTCCAGCTGAGCTATTCCAAATCCTGAAAGATGATGCTGTGAACGTGCTGCACTCAATATGCCAGCAACTTTGGAAAACTCAGCAGTGGCCATAGGACTGGAAAAGGTCAGTTTTCACTCCAATACCAAAGAAAGGCAATGCCAAAGAATGCTCAAAGGGAAACTTTGCACACTGCAGTCCAGGGGGTCACAAAGAGTCCAACACAACTGAATAACTGTACAATGTGTGTATAATTAACAATAGATGCCTTTCCATCAGATGAGAGTAGCCATGGGCTGAGAGTCGCAGCTCTGGGCTGCATTTCAGACTTCACTTGCCCCTTCAGCTCAGCATCCCTCAGCATAGTGTACTCAGCCAAGACTGTCCTGGACAGTCCTCTGGGGAAAGGCGGACTGTTCACGGTAGGAGGAATGGCCACAGAACATGGGCAAATAAATCAAACCTAGCAGCCAATTTCCAGTCACTTTCTAGTGTGTATTATGAAGTAGTTCATCCACTTTCATATGAATGTAAAATAATGAATGAAGTAATAAAAAAAAAAAACTAGCAAGAAATCTTGTGTGAGTTGTGTAGACCTGTAGGTGAGAACATTAAGTCTGCCAAGAAGCCTCAGAAATTGAGATAGGATTATTTGTTATATCTGTTAAATAAAAGAGGTTCTCCCCAGTTGTGAAAGACTTGAGAACATCTAACTGACACACATATAGATTGTTAAATCTTACATTTTACAATTTGCAGGACTTTGGTCATCATTCACAATTAAATGGTGAAGAAAAGGTAATGAGATACATATATATATATATATATATATATATATAATGGGCCAAATGTTATTATCTTTTTTGCAAAAATTATTTTTTATACTCTGATG
>NW_011494805.1:2160811-2161589 GCF_000754665.1 Bison bison bison | reverse complement strand
GAAGGGGATGACAGAGGATGAGATGGCTGGATAGCATCACTGACTCAATGGATGTGAGTCTGAGTGAACACTGGGAGTTGGTGATGGACAAGGAAGCCTGGTTTGCTGCCATTCATGGGATCCCAAAGAGTTGGACACGACTGAGCGACTGATCTGATATGATATGATTAATGGGCTAGTTAGGAATTATACCGGTAGAGGGTTTCATTGTTGAGCCAATATTTGCTGCTACATCTCCATACCCCTTGCCCCTTATACACATTAATGAATATAACTAACATATAAGGGAAATAAGTATTAACCTTGATATTAATCACGTTAGACCCTAGGCTAAGCAAATTCTTTCCTTAATTAAAACCACTGCACCCTCACCCTATAAGAATGTAACCTTATCTGGTACCTTCGGAAGGTGGCGTCTGTTTTAAGAATAATCACCCCTGGGGAAATAAGTGTTCTGGTTGACTGACCGCTATCACAAGTAGAGGGTCATAAATTGTTAGCAGGTCCCCTGGCCAGAAGATGATGTAACACCCCTAAGACCTTTGTATACATTTGTATGAAGCACCTGATTTTGATAAAAGTCAGGACTGCTGACCCCGCATGACTTTTGTATTCCACCTCTGTGTATAAAAGTGGACCCTGGAAAATAAAGAACAGGATCAGTTCCTAGAAAGACCGGTCTCCCCATGTCGTTCTTTCTCTCACCTTCTGGCTGAATTCCCATCTGGAGTGTGGAGGCTCGTCAAGCCTACTTATTATGTCAGGGCTTCTAAGATCT
>NW_011494805.1:2153293-2160523 GCF_000754665.1 Bison bison bison | reverse complement strand
AAGGGAATATATGACCTTTATAGAAAATAGAAATGAATTCCCATGAGCAATAAGAATAATGCAGTTCTTCATTCTTCAAATACTCTGTGTTACTGTGGAACTCTACAGTCTGAAACATTCCAACTTCAATGAAGAAAGTAAATGGTCAGTTTCTGCTTTTTCTTTAAATTCTTCATGAATCCATTCATTTTCTAATTCCTCTTGGTTTTGCTATGGAGCTAAATTCATTTATTTTGACATATGCCTTGTCACTCCCTATGTGTTATACTTGGCTTATGTTTTCTCTGTTTTGTATTTCATATATCTTGGGGAGTAGGATGACATCAACTTTTCTCTCCAAGAATTTTACTCTCCTTGACCTAAACATTTCCAAGTCCTTATGATGTTTAAAACATAAGCAAGCATGGAAGAAAATCAACAACTCTCCCAAAATCAATCAAAAGTTTTCAAAGCCTTGCTTCCTTCTCTCTTTTGTTGCACTTTTGTTAAAGGAAATAATTTCCAAATGTTATCTCAATTGTCATTCACTCCTTAAATACTTGCATTATGAATTAAATCTACCCATCAGTTCAGTTCAGTCACTCAGTCGTGTCCGACTCTTTGGGACCCCATGAACCGCAGCACGCCAGGCCTCCCTGTCCATCACAAACTGCTGGAGTTTACTCAAACTCACATCCATCGAGTCGGTGATGCCATCCAGCCATCTCATCCTCTGTCATCCCCTTCTCCTCCTGCCCCCAATCCCTCCCAGCATCAGGTTCTTTTCCAGTGAGTCAACTCTTCACATGAGGTGGCCAAAGTATTGGAGTTTTAGCTTCAGCATCAGTCCTTCCAATGAACACCCAGGACTGATCTCCTTTAGGATGGACTGGTTGGATCTCCTTGCAGTCCAAGGGACTCTCAGGAGTCTTCTCCAACACCACAGTTCAAAAGCATCAATTGTTCAGCACTCAGCTTTCTTCACAGTCCAACTCTCACATCCACACATGACCACTGGATCTGCCCATACACGCAGCCAAAAGTTCTATGTTTTCTTACCAAATTTATTTTAGCTTCATTCATTAAACACTTGACATTATATTTCTTCATTATTTTTTACTTCCAAGCATTTGATATTGATCATCCTTTCCTTGAGTCACTCCTAAATTTACTATGCTGTGTTTATCTACCAGTCCCCTAAGTGCTCTGACTGACACTGATCAATTTTCTGTGCGTCTTCCTCTCTCTACATTTCACCTAAGTTAAGTTCATTCTTCTACCACTCACTCTGTTCCTGGACTTCTCTCAGAGATCTTCTTCTGTCTCCTAAACATACATGACTTTGTCCATGTGGGCAGTTCTGAAATTCCCAAATGCCTACTCACAATTTTTCTTGGAAATATTGATCCTTTGACTGAAAATTGTCAAAATAAATGTATTATCTTATTCTCTATACACCTTCCTCTTCCAGTATTCTGTCTCAGATTCATGGTTCATTCATTCATGTTGAATTTCAGGAACTTTTCCTTCACTTGCCAACTAGTTCTTTGTTTTTTGTTTTTTTTTCCTAGTTTTCCTTGTTATCACCGGAAAACTTCTAATACAACCACAAAGCAAGCATGAAATGCCTGTAATACGATTCTTATAAGTATAGATTATATTCACGGCCTTGTCTCATGACGAATTTATTGTAGGTTTGCAATACTTAGCTCTTGTCTTTCCTGACTGTTTTATAACAGTGCTGTTTTAATTCCATATTTCCTACATAAGCAAAAATATGATTAAAAGTGGACTATCATTAGACATATGCATTTCTTTCTCTTCCCTAACACATTTAAACAAATGATTACTTTTCACAAGAATTACTCTAGGAAAAAATTACCAAACACAGTTTCAGCACTTGAGATAAACTAAGACTGTACATTTTTTATGTTAGTTGAAAAAAGTTGCTTTTCTCATTTGACAATTTAAGCTTTTAGTGTTTGTTGAAAGCAAAAGTAATTAAATTTTAAAAATTAAAAATGTATCATTAATTGCTTATCAGACACACTGTGAATAATTTTCATAAATAACATTTAAATGTATTTATATGCTATGCACAAATCTTAGGTTAGAATATGGATGTATCTCTTCCAAGATTATGACGTTTCTCAGAAATTGAATATATGATGCCACAGAGCCTGTAAATGACTTATAGTCTGAATGGACTATTTATTATTTAGTATACCTTTGACATATTAGCATAGAGATCCCATTTTCAGGGAACGCTTACTAAATCATGAGTGGGAACACAGAGTGGAAAATACTGACCCAAAGCAGAAACGGAGCTATGGATGCATGTGTGAGCTTGTCATCGTTTGTTTCTACTTTAAGAGAACATTCATCATTTTTCAATTGATGTTTTTGAATTATGGCAATGGAGAAGACTCTTAGGAGTCCCTTGGACTGCAAAGAGATTAAACCAGTCAATCTTAAAGAAAATCAACCCTGAATATTCATATGACAGACTGTTGCTGAAGCTGAAGTTCCAATACTTTGGCTGCCTGATGTGAAGAGTCAGCTCACTGGAAAAGACCCTGATGCCGGGAAAGACGGAAGGCAAAAGGAGAAGCAAACAGCAGAGGCTGAGATGGTTAGGGAGCATCACTGGCTCAGTGGACGTGGATTTGAGCAAATTCTGGGAGACAGTGGAGGGGTGAGGAGCCTGCCACGCTACAGTCCATGGGGTCACAGAGTTGGACGTGACTTAGCAACTGAACGAAAACAATAACAGTGTTTAAAATACGAAAATGTTAACCCAGCAGATCAGAGCACAGACCACAGAGAAGGAATTTCAAAGCAGGTGCTATTTCAAAATAATAGATGCCATAGTAAGGACCAGGTATGCCATTTAAAGGGATGGACTGAGTTTAAAGGGATGAGTGAAATATAATGGGAAAGGATTCTAAACATTTAACCTCTATGAAATTAAAAAGACAAATAGGAAGGCAGAAGTTTGGCAATAAGGAGGTGGAGACAGAAAGATGAAAAGGGGATAGATTTAGAGCCTTACAAGGCAAACAGGGAAAAAACACACATACTCCAGACTGAAACCCACAACTGCCCCACTCACAACCACACAAGAGAACAAACAAATAAGCAATTAACTTGTCTAATGCACCCAATTTTCCCTAGTTTATCAGGAAACAACCTTTAGAATGGCAATCTAGTAAAACTCCCTAATATCTGAAACAAATAAAAGTAATGAAAGTTAAGAGAAAAAAATTTTCAGTTTCAAGAAATAAAACCTTATGCAAATCAACTGAATAAATCTTTCCTGAAAAGAAAAAAGAATCAGGAAAAAAATATAAGCAATAATAAATAAAAGGAAAAATAAAAATCAGGAAATATTAAAAAGTTGATTTAAACTAAGAAAAATGTGTCAATAAAGATTGAAATACACAGAAACAAAAAAATTTTAAGATGCCTAAAAGAGAATAGATTCAAATTACATGAAAAATATATTAAATATAGGAAAAATTATAATAATGAAAATAGCACCCTGGAGCAAAAGCATTAGAAAGTAGCAAAGTTGGGTAACACGCAAAAAAGTAATATTCACATAATTGGGGTCCCTGAAAAGAAAAAATTGAGCAACTATAATTTTTATCACTATAAATCAATAAAATTTTCCGAGATAGAAAAAAGTGTGGATTTGCTCATGGAAAAGGCTTTTAAAGCACAAGAACATCAATCCAAAACAATGTCTAGACATTTTCCAGTAAAACTGGAAACTTTCTAGTAAAACTATTACATCTCAAAGAAAGCATTCATGGTCCCCAGACAAAAAATTTAATCATGCACGGGGAAAAAGAATTAAACAGCCATCAGACTTTGCAAAACCAATATAAAATGAAGATGCTCATGTCGGTAGTATTTTTTAAAACTTAGTTTATATCTAAACAAGATGACTTTCAAATATCAAACATATTAGGAAAAAAAGTTTTCAATATTCAAAATCTTAGGAAATTCTGCACTTTTCAGTCTTACTTCCAGAGTCTGCTAAAGAGGTTGATGTCATGTCATCGAAATGACTGAGAAAATTTTTGTCCAAAGCCTGATGGTGGGCATTTTAAAATATGTAAATGCTCACACACAATTAAACAAAGATGAGGATACAGGTAGACAATGAATGCATTATCATATGAATAAGTAGAAAGAATTCAACTGAAATAATGGATGAGAAGATAGAAGAAAACAGGGGGAAAAAAGGTTATCATTATAAAGGCAACGGATGATTTAAAATCTCTTAAAAGGTAAAATAAGGAAACACAGCACTAAAGTCAAGAAGGAAGTTATAAGTCCAATTGTTGGCAGTAGAATAAAGACATGAGGAAAATCCAGTAAATATATTCCATTCCTAATTTTAATCTGAACATCAAAAGACACTTTGCTAATCATACCAGCAAGTAAGTAACAACTTAAAAGCCTGACAAACTTGAGATGAGAGAAAAAAACCCAATACCTTATCTAAACTGCTGCTGCTGCTGCTAAGTCACTTCAGTCGTGTCCGACTCTGCGACCCCATAGACGGTAAACTAACCACGGGTAAGTCTGTATTTGCCCTCTGCCTCCACAACCAATATCACCATTGGCTGGCACTGTTTCCTTCATAAATTCACCCTGACTGCAAGATCAGGGCATCAGAACTGTGCTGATGCTGTGGTTTGGGATGATTTTCACTCATGTTGGAATCGGGCTGGGTCCAGGACTCAGTTACAACTGCCTACCTTGAACTACAGCCATTTGTGTGGGCCCATTTAGGGACTACCTAAGCAGTCCAGCAGTAAAGAATTTGCCTTCCAATCCGGGGGGTAAGGGTTCTATCCCTGGTTGGGGTAGCTAGGATCTCACACGCCTTATAGCCAAAAGCCAGAACATAAACAACAGGAGCAACATTATAACAAATTCAACAAAGACTTTTTTAAAAAGCCTCTTTCCACACTGTTCCAACCATGGCCACATCTCTGGGCTAGAAGACTCTAGAGAGGCGGAAGTCAGGAGGCAGGAGGCAGCACCTGAGAGATACTGGGTTTGCTGTGTGTGATAGTTGCTCGGTCGTGTCCGACTCTTTGCAACCCAATGGACTGTATGTAGCCCACCAGGCTCCTCTGCCCATAAATTCTCCAGGCAAGAATACTGGAGTGGTTCGCCATGGCCTTCTCCAGGGGATCTTCCTGACCTAGGGATCGAACTCAGCTTTCCTGCAAGCAGATTCTTTACCATCCAAGCCACCAGAGAAGCCCCATTGGGTTTGCTATATCTGACTAAATGGCTCATGGATACTGAGAGTTTTTTATGTTATTACTTCCCATCCAAAGCCAAAGAAAACATGCCTGTGCTTACCAATGGTGAATGCATGCGTTTGTCATGGATATGTCACAAATACGATGGTTTATCAGCTGTTACCTAGGAATAACACTGGAACCTAAAACTTGCAGGTTGCATGCTCTCCAGGTTTAACCTTTGAATTCATGCTTTACCACGGAAACTTCTTGCTCAGTACTTTGGAAGGGCCAAAGAAGAGCCTTTCCCCTTTCAATGTTCCTGATAATGACTTTCAAATGCTGGCATTTATGCATGAACAGAAACCACTTTTCAAAGGATAATGTATCTGAATTCATCTTCTTTTGACCTTTATATGACTTTCTGGTCTTGCCTCACTTATTTATCTTACTTCTTGGTTTTGCCATTCTCTCTCATCTTCTGAGATCATTGAGTCACGGTTTCAAGGTGATCCTCTTCAAAGAAAGAAATCTTGGTATTAAGGCCTTGTCTGTTTTGGATCATGGCTTCAGAGCTTACTCCTGCAGAAAATTATAAGTAATATATCAGTTGTGCAATTACTTTTAAAAGCCTCCTCAAATGTAGACTTTCCTGCTTCTCAGGTAATGATCTGTATAGACTTTATTTGATATTTTAATGATGTTCCTCCCACAGAGTAATACTTTAAAATTTTTTTTCAAACTTCTGACTTTTTACCTAAACTTAATGAAGAAAAGCAGTATTTGGAGGAGGATTACAAAACAAAGTAGTTACACCTCTTTCTTATAACTATTATAAATTATAAAAATTACCAAATAAATACAAACAATGAGTGTAAACAGAATTTTCAGAGTCAATTTTCTGTCTGGAATTTCTTACTTAGACTATTGAATTGACTATTGAGAAAGACTATTGAATTATAAGAATAATAAACCATCAGAAATCCTCATTGTCTTTTATTGTTTTAGGTTGTGTCCAACTCTTTTGTGATCCCATGGACTGTAGCCCACTAGGCTCCTCTGTCCATGGGATTTTCCAGGCATGAATACTGGCATGGGTTGCCATTTCGTCCTCCAGAGGATCTTTCTGACCCAGGGATCAAACCTGCATCTCCACATTGCAAGCAGATTCTTTATTGCTGAGCCATCAGGGAAGCCCATACAGCATGTACTGAGTTAAAAAAAAATTTTTTTTTTTTTTCAAAGCAAGTGAAATGTGATAGCTATTGGAGGACTTGGGGGAGTTGTAATTTTAATAAATTATAATTTAGCCCAATAATTTTTAAGAGATCATCCATTTTTCTTGACTTTCATGGGTTTCAGAAAGTTAAATATATATAATCAAATAAAGTTCTATGTAAGTATATGCATATGTGTATCCATATATAAATTTTCCTAGTAACAATAATTGTACAAAATATTCACCACTAATTCAATAAACTCCTCACTAATGATTCAAATATTTGCATGTTAATCTTCTACTGGCTTCTCTGTGCCTTGTAAGTGTGTGTGTGCGTGTGTAAAGAATCCTGCTTTAAAAAAGCTTTCTATTGTACATTAGGTTCAGTAAAACTTGAGATTTCAATAGGATTGAAAAGCATTACCACCAGCTTACAAAGTGTCGGGTACTTTGCTAGATGCTGAGAAAATAAAGACGAATGTTCCTTATTTAGAGAGGAACACGGTCTAACAGAGGAGACTTTCATGTATATAGCTAAGTAAAGTGCAGTATGCTGAGGGACAGGAGATCCCACAGGAAGGCGTGGTTTCCACCGTCTGCAGACAGTGAATATTCGTTTCCAAAGGGACTGTTAATAGCATTGAATCAAGCTTTGTGAGACATGCTTTTCTTTTTACCCATGAACTGTGTATTAGCTCAACAAACTTGTGCTTGCATAGTTCCGGAATTCCATTTTCTTCCATGCTTTCACAATTTTGGAGCCTGAAT
>NW_011494805.1:2134636-2153193 GCF_000754665.1 Bison bison bison | reverse complement strand
TGAAGACTTAGTGTGTGATGAGCTGTCTCCTTGATAATTAGTCTTCTAAATACTGTAAGATTTATAATTCTGACATCAGAGAAATGCTAAATGTCTCTAAGGAAATTATTTTATGGAGTGTCCTCATCTAATACATGATGAAACCAGGTACCAGAAGAATTATATTATTTTTTCAAGGTCACAGAATTAAAAAGTAAAAAGTCAGGAATGAGATTTAGCCATTTGGATTTCACGTGCTTAGTTTTATTTTGTTTCCTAGGTGACATTAATATCTTCCCAAATTTTATTTAGATTAAAAAATAAAAGTATCCTCTCTTCATTGTTTATTTGTGTGCTTATTGTCATCCCTAAGATGTCTACAGTCATTAAGAGAAATGACCCATGTAAGAGTTTATAGGCTGGAGATCAAAATATCATTCATTTCTTTTTTTTTTAATACTTTAACAGAGAAGGACCCTATGAAGCCTTCCCAGAATAGACCCTCTACCTGTTTTCTGCTTGTAGAAAACCTTTAGTCAAAGAATAAATTTAATCGAGAAGTGAGAAAAAGCAGAAAGAAGGGAAAACATTCAAGCAAGGCAAAATAATACTTTAGCCATCAAAGTCAAGGGCTTTTTGTTCCTCTTCAAAGAGTATAGATAATACCCTGAGCCATGTTCTTTGAGCTGTTTTGCAGATACTGAAACTCCCATTTGGAAGAAGTTAATTGTGCGCTGCCCATATGCATGTAGACCCCAGGCCAGTTGGAACCAGAAGGTTGCTAATTGTTGTTGCTCAGTTACGTCAACTCTTGGTGACCCCATGGACTGCAGCACGCCAGGCGTCCCTGTCCATCACCAATCGCCAGAGTTGACTTAAATACACGCCTGTTGTGTTGGTGATGCCATCCAACCATCTCGTCCTCTGTCACGCCTTCTCCTCCTTTTCTCAATCATTCCCAGCATCAGGGTCTTTTCAAATGAGTTGGCTCTTCACATCAAGTGGCCAAAGGTTTGTAGCTTCAGCTTCAGCATCCATTCTTCCAATAAATATTCAGAGTTGATTTCCTTTAGGATTGACTGTTTTGATCTCCTTGTTGTCCAAGGGACTCTCAAGAGTCTTCTCCAGTGCCACAGTTTGAAATCATCAATTCTTTGGTGCTCAGCTTTATTTTTTATGGTCCAGCTCTCACATCCATACATGACAACTGGAAAAACCATAGTTTTGACTATATGGACCTTTTTCGGCAAAGTGGTGTCTCTGCTTTTTAATATGCTGTCTAGGTTGGTCATGGTTTTTCTTCCAAGGAGCAAGTGTCTTTTAGTTTCAAGGCCACAGTCACCATCAGCAGTGATTTTGGAAGCCAAGAAAATAAAGTCTGTCACTGTTTCCATTTTTTCCCCATCTATTTGCAATGAAGTGATGAGACAGTTGCCGTAACTTTAGCTTTTTGAATGTTGAGTTTTAAGCCAGGTTTTTCACTCTCCTCTTTCACCCTCATCAAGAGGCTCTTTAGTTCCTCTTTACTTTCTGCCACTAGAGTGGTGTCATCATCATCTGAGGTTATTGATATTTCTCCCGGCAATCTTGATTCCAGCTTGAGCTTCATCCAGCCCTGGCATTTCACATGATGTGCTGTGCATATAAGTTAAATAAGCAGAGTGACAACATACAGCCTTGACGTACTCCTTTCCCAATTTTGAACCAGTCCATTGTTCCACGTCTGGTTCTAAGTGTTACTTCTTGAGCTGCATACAGGTTTCTCATTCTTGCCTTGAGAACCCCATGAACAATATGAAAAGGTAAAAAGATCACTGATGCTGACTCCCAGTTGGCTCACCATCAACCAATCAGAGGAAACATCCATGACTTGATCACAAATCCCACAAATACCCTTGCTCACCTAGTCTTTACAAACTTTTCCCTTTAAGCCTTCATGGAGTTCTGATCTTTTAAGCATTAACCTCCCTAGACTCCTTGCTTAGTGCCCTGTAATTAAGCTATTTCTTTCTACTTTACCCAGAACTCTATCATTGAAATTTAATTCAGTACTGAATTTTTTTTTTTTTTTTTAGTACTGAATTCTGGTAGCACTAGTAACATCATGGTTTTGTCACTTGTTGATAAAAATATTTGCCATTTAATATTCTTTCCAGTAATTTCTTCATCCATAAAACAGTTACAAGAATTGAGGTGTTTGAAATATTCTGCATACTTTTTTCAAGTTCTTTATATGTAATTATGAATAGTCTTAGCTGGTAAAGAACCCACCTACCAATGCAGGAGATACATAAGAGCTGGGTTTGAACCCTGGGTAGAGAAAATCCCCTGGAGAAGGAAATGGCAACCTGCTCAAGTATTCTTGCCTGGAAAATCCCAAGGGCACAGGAGACTGGATGGCTACAGCCCATGGGGTGGCAGAAGTGGGATGCGAGTGGACACCGACACACACCTGCACCGTGCACAGGCATGGATAGTCCGTATTTTCACACTTACGTAGGTTTTCACGACCACTTTACTTGTCCCTTATGTACTTGAATAGACCTTTATAATCTTCTTGAAAAACAATTCTGTAGCTCAGTTTGTCTATAAATTTTTGCCAAATCATTCCACTTTGCCCCTCAAGTTTTCTTGGACTGTCATTTCAGTATGAGACAAAACTCTACATAAACATATCTCTTCAAACAACACTTTTAGAAATTAGCAGATATTCCTCTGTCCCTGAGGTTCAGTCTGTTCAATATTTTAAAATATGGTCCTAAAACGTATAGCAGTTCTTTAAAAGCAACCCAACTTCTAACACTCCCAACTTTCTCTTTAGACTAATTGAGGTATATTGTTACAGAATTAAATAATTTGTTTCACTTACCTATCTGTCCAAATATTAAACATAAATAAGTACATACATTTTAAAAGCAGATTATTTTAATTAAGTTTGATTAAGAGTGAGAAGACTGTATATTCTAACAACCTGTGTAAGTTTTTCCTTAAATCTTTCTTTATTTTTTTTTCTCTTGTCCGAGTTTCCTCTCCAGCTTTATTTTTTTTTTCTAATTTTATTTTATTTTTAAACTTTACATAATTGTATTAGTTTTGCCAAATATCAAAATGAATCCGCCACAGGTATACATGTGTTCCCCATCCTGAACCCTCCTCCCTCCTCCCTCCCCATACCATCCCTCTGGGTCGTCCCAGTGCGCTAGCCCCAAGCATCCAGTATCGTGCATCGAACCTGGACTGGCAACTCGTTTCTTACATGATATTTTACATGTTTCAATGCCATTCTCCCAAATCTTCCCACCCTCTCCCTCTCCCACAGAGTCCATAAGACTGTTCTATACATCAGTGTCTCTTTTGCTGTCTCGTACACCAGGTTATTGTTACCATCTTTCTAAATTCCATTTATGTGCATTAGTATACTGTATTTATGTTTTTCCTTCTGGTTTACTTCACTCTGTATAATAGGCTCCAGTTTCATCCACCTCATTAGAACTGATTCAAATGTATTTTTTTTAATGGCTGAGTAATACTCCATTGTGTATATGTACCACAGCTTTCTTATCCATTCATCTGCTGATGGACATCTAGGTTAAATCTTTCTTTAATCGATGTTTTCTTCAATCCTTATCATTCTTTGTTTAATCTCATATGTTATCTTGTTTTAGGACAGTTTAATTTATTCCTTTACATTATTGATACTTAAAATCCATTAGGCAACAAAGAAATGTAAATTGATTTTAAACAGTTTCAAAATAAGGATGGAAAATAAGCAAGAAAAATTGAAAAATTCATAATTTAATATATAGATTTAGTAAAACAAGAATTAAACTCCTGTGAGTCAGCCTCTGAGCTTCCCAGGGGGCACTAGTGGAAAGGACCCTCCTGCCAATGCAGATAGACATGAGGCATGGGTTTGACTCTGGGTCAGGAAGATACTCTGGAGGAGGGCATCGCAACTCACTCCAGTATTCTTGCCTGGAGAACCCCATGGATAGAGCCTGGTGAGCTTAGGTCCATTGGGTCCTAAGGAGTCAGACATGACTGAGGTGACTTCACACACATGTGCGCACATATGTGTCAGTCTCTAGGCTAGCGATTCTTCCATGTGTCTTGCTGAATACTTTCAATAACTTCATGAGCCAAGTTTTCTTAATCATGATTCACAGAAGAGGAGCTTCAGACTCAGAAAAGTGAAATATCATGGCGAGTGCACACAGATTGATTTTTGGAGGCCCTCACCTTGCTCTATGCTGTTTCCCAATTTTATTAAGTAGAAGATCTAGAAGTTGACTCATTCTTTTCCAGATTCCCCAGGCTATGCTCTAGTTCCCAATGTTTGGTTCTTTGTGGTACTCATAGGGTTGAGAATATTACGCTCTTGGTCATAAAAATGAAATTTCTGATTCAAGTAAGTATCACTCATCTACACACATGGGTCTAAACGTGATATCCAGCACAACAAACACCGCTTATAACATACACAGTAATCACATTTTAAAACATGGTTTCCCAGCACCACTTTTTGAAGAATCTGTGTTTTCTCCATTGAGTATTCTGGCCTCCTTTGTCAAAGATCAGGTGTCCACAGGTGCATGGGTTTATCTCAGGGCTTTCCGTCTAGTTCCACTTGTCTCTATTTCTGCTTTTGTGCAAGTACCATACTGTCTTGATTACTGTAGCTTTAGTGTGCTCTGAAGTCAGGCAGCCTGATTCTTCCACCTTCATTTTTCTTTGTCAAGATTGCTATGGCTACATGGGGTTTTTGTGTGTGTGTTTCCATAAAAACTGTAAAATTTTTAATTCTAGTTTTGTGAAAAATGCCATTGGTAATTTGATAGGATTACACTGAATCTGTACATTGCTTTGGACAAAATAGTCATTTTCACAATATTCATTCTTCCAATCCGAGAACATGCAACCTCTCCATCTGTCTGTAGTGTCCTTGATTTCTTTTATTCGTGTCATAATTTCTTCATACAGGTCTTTTGTCTCCTTAGATAGGTTTATTCCTAAGTATTTAATTATTTTTGTTGCAATGATGTTTGAGATTGTTTCCTTAATTTCTCTTTCTGATTTTTAGTTGTGAGTATATAGGAATTCAAGGGATTTCTGTACTCCAATGTTCAATCCAGCACTATTTACAATAGCCAGGTAATGAAACAAACATAAATGTCTACCAAAAAAATGAATGGATAAAGAAGTGTGGTACATATATGCAGTGAAATTACTCTGTCATGAGAGACAGAGTAATTACTCAGTCATGAGAAGGAACAAATTTGTCAGTTCTAGTGAGGTGGATAAATATAGAGTCTGTTCTACAGAGTAAAGCAAGTCAGAAAGAGAAAAATAAAATATTGCATATTAACACACACACATGGAATCTAGGAAAATGGTGCTGATGAGTCAGTGTGTGAAGGTCAGGAGTACAGACACGGATATAAAAGACAGGCTTGTGGATATAGCAGGGAAAGCAGAATGTGGGACAGACTGAGGGAAGAGCACTGAGATACATGCATGGCCGTGTGTGGAACAGATGAGTGTTGGGAAGGTGCTGTATAGCGTAGGGAGTTCAACCTTTTGCTCTGTGGCCTAGAGGGGTGGGATGGGACAGTGGGATTGGAGGGAGGCTCAAGGGGAGGGGATATGTGTATATTTGTGAGTGACTCATACAGCTCCAAGTAAATATAATATGCCTAGCCGCTGTTAACAGAGAAGGCAATGGCACCCCACTCCAGTACTCTTGCCTGGAAAATTCCATGGACGGAGGGCCTGGTGGGCTGCAGTCCATGGGGTCGCTAAGAGTCGGACATGACTGAGAGCAACTTCACTTTCACTTTTTCATTTTCATGTTGTTGTACGACATGAAAGCCAACACATTATAAAGCAATTATCCTCCAATTAAAAATAAATTTAAAAAATAAATAAAACATGGCTTCCCAAGTATTTAAAACCGTTTAAATCTCTACCAACTGTGCTTCCAAATTTCCCTTTTGTATTTGGATTTTCTGCTGATGGGCGGGGTTGTGTTCCCTCCCTGTTATTTGACCTGAGGCCAAACTGTGGTGGAGGTGATGAAGGTAATGGGACCTCCTTCCGAAGGCCCCAGGATGCACCGCTGCACTCAGCGCCCCACCTGCCGCAGGCCGCCGCAGACCCACACCTCCATCCCAGGATGCACTGCTGCACTCAGCGCCCCACCTGCCGCAGGCCGCCGCAGACCCACACCTGCACTGGAGGCTCCTGGACACTCAGGGCAAGTCTGGGTGCGTCGCCTGTGTGGTCACTGCCCCTTTCTCCTGGATCATGGTGCACACAGGGTTCTGTTGTGCCTTCCAAGTGTCTCTTTCCCAGCCTGTGTAAGTTCTGGCGTCTCTATGGTGGGGTTAATGGTGACCTCCTCCAAGAGGGCTTATGCCAGACCCAGGTCTGCTGCACCCAGAGCCCCTGCCCCTGAGGCAGTCCACGGCTGACCCGCACCTCCACAGGAGACCTCAAACACAGTTCTGGCTCAGTCTCTGTGGGGTCTCTGGGTCCTAGTGCGCAAAGCTTTGTTTGAGCCCTCTGAGCTTCTCTGGAGGGTGAGGGGTTTGATTCAAAACGTGATTTTGCCTTTCCTACCTTCTTGCTGGGGCTTCCCCTTTGCCCTTGGATGTGGGGTATCTCCTTAAAGTCACTCCAGCACCAGGCAGCCGCTGCTCCAGCACCACACAGCCAATCAAGACCATCCTAAAGAAAAAGAAATGCAAAAACACAAAATGGTTGTCTGAGGAGGCCTTACAAATAGCTGTGAACAGAATTGAAAGGCAAAGGAGAAAAGGAAAGATATACTCATTTCAATGTAGAGTTCCAGAGAATAGCAAGGAGAGATAAGAAAACCTTCCTCAGTCATCAATGCAAAGAAATACAGGAAAACAATAGAATGGGAAAGACTAGAGATCTCTTCAAGAAAATTAGAGTTACCAAGGGAATGTTTCACGAAAAGATGGGCTCAATAAAGGACAGAAATGGTACGGACCTAACAAAAGCAGAAGATATTAAGAAGAGGTGGCAAGCATACACAGAAGAACTCTACAAAAAAGATCTTCATGACCCAGATAATCACGATGGTGTGATCACTGACCTAGAGCCAGACATCCTGGAATGTGAAGTCAAGTGGGCCTTAGAAAGCAGCACTACAAACAAAACTACTGGAGGTGATGGAATTCCAGTTGAGCTATTTCAAATCGTGGAAGATGATGCTGTGAAAGTGCTGCACTCAATATGCCAGCAAATTTTAAAAACTCAGCATCGGCCACAAGACTAGAAAAGTCAGTTTTCATTCCAATCCCTTAGAAAGTCAATACCAAAAAATGTTCAAACTATCACACAAATGCACTCATCTCACATGCTAGCAAAGTAATGCTGAAAATTCTCCAACTCAGGCTTCAACAGTACGTGAACCACGAACTTCCAAATGTTCAAGCTGGATTTAGAAAAGGCAGAGGAACCAGAGATCAAATTGCCAGCATCTGTTGGATCATCAAAAAAAGTGAGAGAGTTCCAGAAAAACATCTCCTTCTGCCTTGTTGGCTATGCCAAAGCCTTTGACTGTGTGGATCACAACAAACTGTGGAAAATTCTTAAAGAGATGGGAATACCAGACCACATGACTTGCCTCCTGAGAAATCTATATGCAGATCAGGAAGCAACAATTAGAACTGAACATGGAACAACAGACTGCTTCCAAATCCGCAAAGGAGTAGGTCAAGGCTGTATATTGTCATCCTGCTTATTTAACTTACATGCAGAGTACATCATGAGAAGTTCTGGACTGGATGAAGCACAAGCTGGAATCAAGATTGCTGGGAGAAATATCAATAACCTCAGATATGCAGATGACATCATACTTAAGGCAGAAAGTGAAGAGGAACTAAAAAGCCTCTTGATGAAAGTAAAAGAGGAGAGTCAAAAAGTTGGCTTAAAGCTCAACATTCAGAAAACTAAGATCATGGCATCTGGTCCCATCACTTCATGGCAAATAGATGGGTAAACAGTGACAGACTTTATTTTTGGGGGCTCCAAAATCACTGCAGGTGGTGACCTCAGCCATGAAATTAAAAAACGCTTACTCCTTAGAAGGAAAGTCATGACAAACCTAGACAGTTATTAAAAAGCAGACATTAGTTTGCCAACAAAGTTCCATCTAATCAAAGCTATGGTTTTTCCAGTATTCCTGTATGGATGTGAGAGCTGGACTATAAAGAAAGCTGAGCACCAAATAATTGATGCTTTTGAACTGTGGTGTTGGAGAAGACTTTGAGAGTCCCTTGGACTGCAAGGAGATCCAACTAATCCATCCTTAAGTAAATCAGTCCTGAATATTCATTGGAAGGACTGATGCTGAAGCTGAAACTACAATACTTTGGCCACTTGATGCGAAGAACTGACTCATTTGAAAAGACTCTGATGGTGGGAAAGATTGAAGGCAGGAGGAGAAGGGGACGACAGAGGATGAGATGATTGGATGACAACACGGACTCAATGAACATGAGTTTGAATAAGCTCCAGGAGGTGGTGATGGACAGGGAGGCCTGGTGGGCTGCAGTCCATGGGGTCGCAGAGTCAGACACGGATGAACGACTCAACTGAACTGATTTGGATTTTCACCTTTTATAGCCCAAAGCATCATTGTATATAAAAGACACAGAACAATTGATAATGAAAATATAGTTCTTTATACTGTGAATAGGAGCTTTCTAAACTTAAACAGAAATCAATTAAATGCCTTTCACAGCATCATGCAGGCTGATAGAATCATGCTTCATCAGTTCATAAATGAGTAGGAAAAATAACTTTGTTAGTCAACTGCCTGAAGGGAATTTTAGGAGAGAAGCATCCACAAGCCAGTTCTCAGAGTTTATTTTCCAGTGTCTGTTATGACACAGGTATGCTTTTGCTCTCTATAATAAAAGAAGGTAACTGTTCATTTTCTTCATCAAGTTGCAAAGCAGAGAGGCAGAAAGGGGCCGAAGCAAGACCACTGAGCAAGAGGTCAGGTCTAAGCTCTCCTTGGTCCTGTCACTGACTGCGTTAAGCTGGAAAGGCCAGAGAGTTTCTCTATACTTCTGCTGATTTGCAAGCTAAAATTCTTAGTTAATTTCTAGTCAGTCTAAGAGTCCATGTTTTAAGGATGAGGTACCACTGAAGAATGAACAGAGATAGATTTCAGTGTTGGCTCTGCATATCTAAGACATCTCTGAGCGCAGAACCAGGGAAGCCCTCCTAAAAAAATTATACCTAATAGCCATTCTGAGAAGTGTCATTTGATGTTTGCAAAGCTATAATCAAATATAAACACTGGTATTTTAATAATTGTATTGATTTGAATCAATATATAAGACATAAAGTTTAAAATATTACCAAGCTGTGTTCCAAATGAGTGTGGATTGTCTTGGGCTCAAAGTTTGTTTAGAACTAATGATTAATGCATGCAAGAGAATGAAGTTAATAATAATAATTCTTATAATGAATAATTCTTTCAAGTTTAATTCTCACTATATTCTCTAGATTTCAAGACAAGTCCAAGTAGCATTAACACAATAAAAGTTTTTAATTATCCTATAACTTTAGTAACACAACATGTCTGTGTAATTGCCACTTTTAGCATTTTCAAATGTCAGTGAAATAATTATTTTCCTTTTAATCCAATGATGTTGATAGAATAATAACATTTTATTACCCTACAACATGCATTATATATTTCCTCAACCATAATTTATCACAGATAAATGCAGTGAATTTTATACCATTTATTATAATATATAAGCAAGATAGTAATCTGTTACTGAGAAAAAATCCAAAATCATTTATCACATATTCTACTTACTGATTCCTCCTGTTAAATATTTCATGTACATAAAAACAATCTTAATTTTTTTTTTCTAAAACACTAAGTTCCTGGAAATATTCACAAAGACAACTTAGAAAGGAGTTACCCATTTCAGTAAATAGGATGAGACCAATCATTATTTAGAAAGGAAGGAGAGGAAAAGACAAGTCAGAATTACAAGGCCTAACTCCTTCATCCCAGGATCCGTGCCTGAGGAATGAGGAGAGGGGGCTGGGGACCATGCCTCCATTTAAAGTCAGTAATGCCTAATGTGGCTCCCGACAAGAAATGAAGAATAACAAAATGAAACTAAAAGTTTGTTCTTTGGAAAGATAAACAAAATTGACAAACCTTTAGCCAGACACAACAAGAAAAAAAGGGAGAGATCTCAAATCAATAACAGTATTAATGTAAAGGAGGAGTTACAAATGTCACTGCAGAAATACAAAGGATCATAAGAGACTAGTAACAGCAACTATATGCCAATAAAATTGACAACCTGGAAGAAATGAAAAAATTTGTAGACAAATACTATCTTCCAAGAGTGAATCAGAAAAAAATAGAAAATGTAATCAGACCAATCATAAGTAGCGAAACTGAAATTGTGATTAGAAAGTTCCCAATAAGCAAAAGTTCAAAAATGAATTCTATCAGACATTTAGAGAAAAGTTAACACTTATCTTTCTGATACTATTGCAAAATATTGCAGAAGAAAGAATACTCCCAAACCCATTCTATAAGGCCACCCTCTCACTGATACCAAAGCTACACAAAGATACCATACAAAACCAAATTACAGGCCAGGAGAAGGCAATGGCAACCCATTCCAATACTCTTGCCTGGAAAATCCCACGGTGGAGGAGCCTGGTAGGCCGCAGTCCGTGGGTCACTGAGAGTTGGACACGATTGAGTGACTTGGCAGTAGCGGCAGTATCACTATGAAGAACGTGGTGGCAAAAACCCTCAACAAAACACTAGCAAACTGAATCTAACTCTATTCTGAAAGAATCGCACACCATGATTCAGTGGGATTTACCCAGGAATACAAGGATTCTTCAAAATATATAAATCAATGAATGTGATACACCACATATTACAAACTGAAGAATAAAAACCATATGATCATTTCATATGCTGCAAAAAGCTTTTGACAAAATTAAACACCCATTTATGATTAAAAAAAATCCCATTATGATAAAAAAAAGTCTCTGAAAAGTGGGTTTTGAAGGCACATATCTCAATATAATAAGAGTCATATATGACAAAGCTACAGCAAAAACCATTCTCAATGTAAAAAACTGAAAGCATTTCCTCTAAGATCAGGATGAAGACAAGGATGCCCACCCTCACAACTTTTCTTTAACATAGATTTTGAAGTCCTTGCCATGGCTATCACAGAAGAAAAACAATAAAAATAATCCAAATTGGAAAAAGAAGAAGCGAAATTTTCACTGTTTGCAGATGACATGATGCTATATATAGAAAATCCTAAATACGCTACCAGAAAACTACTAGAACTTACAATGAATTTGGTTAAGTTGTAGAATACAAAATTAATACAGAGAAGTCTTCCACTTCTATACACTAACAGTGAAAGATAAGAAAGAGAAATTAAGGGAACAAGCCCATCTACAATCATATCAAAAAGAATAAAGTACCTGGAAGTAAGTCTAGCTAAGGGACAAAAGAACTGTACTCAGAAAATTATGACACTGAAGAAAGAAATCGAAGATGGCACAAACAGTTGGAGAGATATACCGTTTTCTTGGATTGGAAGAATCAATATTAGCAAAATGACAATACTACTCAAAGCAATCTACACGTTCAGTCCAATCCTTTTCAAACGACCAAGAGCCTTCTCCGGAGAACTAGAACAAAAATCTTAAAATTTGTGTGCAGACACAAAAGACCCCAAAGAGCCAAAGTAATCTTGAGAAAGAAGAAACAGAGCTGGAGGAATCGGGCTCCCTGACTTCAGACTATACTAAAAGCTACAATCATCAAAACAGTGTGGTACTGGCACAGAAACAAAAATATGCATCAGTAGAACAAGATAGAAACCCTGGAAATAAACCCACTCGCCTCTGGCCATTTAATCCACGACAGAGAAAGAACAAGATAGAAACCCTAGAAATAAACCCACTCGCCTCTGGCCATTTAATCCATGACAGAGAAAGCAAACTATAAAATGAAGGAACGATAGTCTCTTCAACAAACAGTGCTGGGAAAACTGGAAAGCTACATGAAAAAGTGAAATTAGAACACTTTTAACATCATCCACAAAAATAAACTCGAATTAAAGACCTATATGTAAGAACACATACTATAGAACTCCTGGAGGAAAACATAGGCAGAAGAGACTTTGACATAAATTGCAACAATATCTTTTTCAAGCAGTCTCCCAAGTCATGAAATAAAAACAAAAATAATTAAATGTGACCCAGTAAAACTCAAAGCCTTTTGCACCACAAAGGGAATCATAAACAAAACAAAGAGACAACATGTAGAAAGGGAGAAAATACTTGCAAACGGTGTGACTGATAAGGTATTTGTCTCCAAAATTTACAAACAGCTCATGTGGCTCAATATCCAATAAAGAAACAACCTAATCAGAAAGTGGACAGAAGACCTAAGTAGACATTTCTCCAAAGAAGACATACAGATGGCCAAGAGACACATGAAGAGATGCTCAACATATCTAATTACTGGAGGAATGCAAATCAAAACTACAAAGAGATAACACATCATTCAGAATGGCCATCATCAAAAATTGGAAACGATAAATGATGGAAAGGGTTTGGAGAAGACAGAACCCTCCTACACTGTTGGTGGGAATGTAAACTGGTACAGCCACTGTGGAGAGCAGTATAGAGGTTCCTTAAAAATGAAGAACAAAGAAAGCATATGATCCAATAATCTCACCCCTGGGATGTACCCCCCAAAAAAAAAACCATAAATTTTTTAGCATAATGCACCCAAATATTCATTTCATTTACAGTAACCAAGACACGGAAGCAACCTAAACATCTGTGAACAGATGTGTTATACAAAACCTTTTGAGTAAGAGACACAGTACATATATACAATGGAATATTGTGCAGCTAAGAAAAAGAATAGATTAATGCCATATTCAGCAATATCAATGGACCTGGAGATTATCATACTAAGCGAAGTAAGTTAGGCAGAGGAAGACAAATATCATACAATATCACTTATATGCATGATCTAAAAATATGATTCAAATGAACTTTTTTACAAAACAAACAGACTTAGAGAACGAACCAGTGGTCAACAAGGAGGGAGGGAGGAAGGAAGGAATGACTGGGAGTTTGTGATTGACATATACACACTGCTGTAGTAAATAGATAACCAACAAGGACCCACTCTATAGCAGCAGGGAACTCTGTCTCACATTCTATAATAGCAAGAGGGAAGAGTTTCAAAAAATCACATACATGCATAAGCATCTGGGGGCTTCCCTGATGGCCCAGATGGTGAAGAATCTGCCTGCAATCCAGGACACTTGGGTTTGATCCCTGGGTTGGAAAGATCCCCTGGAGAAGGAAATGGCAACCCACTCCAGTATTCTTGCCTGGAGAATCCCATGGACAGAGGAGCCTGTCCGGCTACAGTCCACAGAGGCATAAAAAGTCAGACATGACTTCATGACTAATAATTCCACTTTCATATGCATCTAATCGCTTTGCTGTGTACTGGACACTAACACAACACTCTTAATCAACTGTATTCCAATCTAAGATGACATTTTTTAATTTAAAAATAAAAACAAAACAAAGCAAAAAATAAATGTATATGTCCTTTGTTGAAAGGAGGTCCGATTCCACTGAACAATCCCAGTTAATTATCTATACTTTTGTTTCCGAGTTAGGAGCAGAAACACCACCACTTTCTAAAGATTTCAGGGTAAAATGCAATGTGACTAAATGGTGAGAATTTGCTATCAGCACAAGACCATCAGAAGTTCTTGTGGCCTGTGTTCAGAACTTAAAGTGCCCAGCATAATTCTTTGCTTTCCCTTCTTTTTCCGTAAAAGGCCAGAGAGTAAATACTGTCTTCTTCACCTGCCCTATGGTCTCTATTGCCACCACTCAACTCAACCTGTCATAGCACCGAAACAGCCATAGATGACATGCTAATGAATAAACCATGGTTGTGTTCAGTAGATAAAAATGAGTGCATTGAGAGTGACATTTGAACTTCAAACACTTTTCATGCATCATGAAATACTACATTTCTTTTTCAATACTTTTCAACTACTGAAAAATGTAAAAATCATTTTGGGTCACAGAGATACATAGGGATAGATAGGGATACATAGAGATACGTTTAACTTGGGGCACATAGTTTGCTAATCCCCTTGCTAAACCCATATCATACTTTGATATAAGTAAACATTTTCCCACTCTCCTATAAACTCTCAGAATTTTTGTTTTTTATCTGAATTTCTTTCTGTTTCTTTATTACTCAATAAATAAATGAATGACTTCGCCCATTGAGGGAAAAGATAACCATAACGGTATGAGTGTGAAGAGCTGACTCACTGGAAAAGACCCTGATGCTGGGAAAGGTTGAAGGCAGGAAGAGAAGGGGACGACAGAGGATGAGATGGTTGGCTGGCATCACCGACTCAATGGACATGAGTTTGAGCAGGATCTGGGAGATGGTGAAGGACAGGGAAGCCTGGGGTGCTGCAGTCTACGTGGTTAGAAAGAGTTGGACATGACTGAGCTGCTGAATAGTGGGAATGATGAACACATCCAGTGGCGGCCATAAGGTTTGTTTGCAGTATCAGATCAGAATGCTGTTACCCCAGAAGAGCTTTCAACTATCATTTGGTAGAGGACAATTACTGAATTTATGTTTATTCTCTGTGCTTATATTCAAGGTACATGTTACTAATAAAACAGCATTCTCCCAGTGGGAAATGCTGAAAAAACCATGGCAAAGGACAGAAGAACAGTTGAGTTCAAAGCAAACTTGTCACAGGATTTGAAAGGATATGCTGCATTGATTTATTTCTTAAGATATTAGAACCTGTCAATTTAATTCTTCAAACCTAGCAAATTGCTCTTCAGCATAATTTTTTCAATCTCTCTACAGAGAAAAGCACAGCAAATGTGAAAGAGAGAAAAAGAAAGGGAAATTAGACTTTAAGAGCCTACATTCCTTTTTAATTCTTTTATTTTTCTAATATAAAGGAGAATAATAATGTTTTTTCTGAGGCTTTATCTCTGTTGATTAACGCTATTATAGTCAGTTTCTGTTTGTTTCAGATCATTTCTCTTTGATAAGATAGCTTTTTCTTTTTCTAATAATGAATGGAATAAGTGTTAAAGATATTTTCCTTTATTCTGCAATAAATATTAAAAATACACTGGGACAGAGAAACATTAACCTTTGTAGGAATATCTTATCCTAGGATACACTTACTATAATATCAATTTATGAAAATGATCTAGCTTTTTTGAATGCTTTAGGTGTACCTAGAATGTTCACAGAGATTCAGCCCTGTTCAAACATCTGAGAGTGCTGCTTTGCAACAGAGATTGGGATAAGTAAGAAATACAATAAACATCCATGTTTCAAATACCCAGCACAGGAAGCCCCACTGTGCTTCCAATTTTACACCATATAGACAGACTGAAAACGTGTGAAACCTCATTCTAAAATAACTTGTGCCCACACGGTTGCCTGTAAAAGGCAAATATTTTAGTCAAACCTTTTCAAAAAGCCAGGAAACAAATTACACCTTTTGCTCCAAAATGCCTCCATAATTGTGCAAATCTCAGTGACATATTTATATTTCTCTCTACATAATGACTTGTCAGAGACATTAAAGTCCTCATTGCACCTGATGTATGCCTAAAATAAATATGAGGTCACCAAAAGAGTTTAAATAAGGCCCAAATACAGATGTCTAGAATGATTTTCATACCTGACTGAAGCCGCACCTCTTAAGAAATCAGTGGAAAAGCAGAGTTCATAGCCCCCGTGCCCTGCACCTGCTGTCCCCAAAACAGCAACCCCGCAGCACTCAGAGGAAAGTCCCGTCTAGACTGACCAATGGGAAGAGCGGGATATGCGTTTGACCTTTGAACAACAGGGATTTGAATCGTGTGAGTCCATTTATATGCAGTTTTTATTTCTTTAGTAAATACTACAATAATACAACATCTGAAATTAGTTGAATCTGAGCTGCAGACGTGGAGGACACGTGGATACACAGAGTCTACTGTAAAGTATATGCAGATTTCCAACTACCCAGAAGATGTGCCCCCCTAACCACACTCCCCCCTACTCCCACCGCTACTGAGTTGTCCAAGGGTCAATTGCAATCCCTCTCACTCTTATTGCATGAGATATTTCAGCTCACCCTTTATCTTCTTGTACCTTTCTTTCCTGAGCTTTTATAATTATGCTTTCGATCTTGTTTCAGTTGTTTTATTAAACGTGTACTTTAAATGCTCCCCAAATGACTGGACACAGTTTTTATCTTCTCCTTGGCAACATGTGTTTCTTCTATTCGGTATCTATCTATCACGTTTACCTTTTACTTTCCTCTTTTACATTTTTTGCTGACTTTCAAATCCTGTATTGACTTCTTTGTGATCACTCATAGCTGAAGGACTGCTGATTTAGAGATTTATGTCTCGAATGATGTTCCAAGTTAACAATGACCTCCCTCATGACCAAAGATTTTTTGCCTATGGTTTCATTAGCTTTAAATCTCCTTGGATAATAGAGGTGAGCAGATCGCTATTGTTCACAATGAGGTTTCTCTTCTTCCCAGTGCCGGGGGTGGAGATGAATATGATTCCTGATCCCTTGGTTAGAACTATTTCGTGGGCTTCCCAGGTGGCTCAGTGGTAAAGAATCCACCTGCTAATGCAGAGGATGCAGAAGATGCAGGTTTGATCCCTGGGTTGGAAAGATCCCCTGGAGGAGGAAATGACAACCCACTCTGGTATTCTGAACTGGGAAATCCCAGGGACAGAGGAGCCTGGCAGGCTAGAGTCCATAGGGTGGCAAAGAGTCAGAACCAACTGAGAGTCTAAGTACATAGACAGGATGGAATATTACTAATTATATTTCCTACTATTAATGTTATCTTTGTCCATTCATTCATCAATGGACACTTAGATTATTTCCATATCTTGGCTGTTGTGAACACTTCAGTTCAGGCACTCAGTCGTGTCCGACTCTCTGTGACCCCATTGACTGCAGCGCGGCAGGCCTCCCTGTCCATCACCAACTCCCAGAGTTTACTCCAGCTCGCGCCCATTGAGTCGGTGATGCCATCCAACCGCCTCATCCTCTGTCATCCCCTTCTCCTGCCTTCAATCTTTCCCAGCATCAGGGTCTTTTCCAACAAGTCAGTTCTTCACATTAGGTGGCCAAAATATTGGAGGTTCAGCTTCAACATTAGTCTGTCCAATGAATGTTCAGGACTGATTTCCTTTAGGATGGACTGGTTGGATCTCCTTGCAGTCCAAGGGACTCTCAAGAGTTTTCTTTGACATCACAGTTCAAAAGCATCAATTCATCAGTGCTGAGCTTTCTTTATAGTCCAACTCTCACATCCATACATGACTACTGGAAAAACCAAAGCTTTGACTAGATGGACGTTTGTTGAGAAAGTAATGTCTCTGCTTTTTAATATGCTGTCTAGGTTGCTCATAGCTTTTCTTCCAAGGAGCAAGCGTCTTTTAATTTCATGGCTGCAGTCACCATCCACAGTGATTTTGGAGCCCCCCAAAATAAAGTCTGTCACTGTTTCCATTGTTTCCCCATCTATTTGCCATGAAGTAATGGGACCAGATGCCATGATCTTAGTTCTCTGAATGTGGAGCTTTAAGCCAACTTTTTCACTCTCCTCTTTCGCTTTCATCAAGAAGCTCTTTAGTCCTTCTTCGCTTTCTGCCATAAGGGTGGTGTCATCTGTGTATCTGAGGTTATCGATATTTCTCACAGCAATCTTGATTCCAGCTTGTGCTTCATCCAGCCCAGCGTTTCTCATGATGTACTCTGCATAGAAGTTAAATAAGCAGGGTGACAATACACAGCCGTGATGTAATCCCTTCCCATTTGGAACCAGTCTGTTGTTGTTGCTTCTTGACCTGCATATAGGTTTCTCAAGAGGCAGGTCAGGTGGTCTGGTATCCCCATTTCTTTAAGAATTTTCAAGTTTCTTGTGATCTACACAGTCAAAGCCTTTGGCATAGTTAATAAAGCAGAAGCAGATTATTTTCTGGAACTCTTGCTTTTTCGATGATCCAACGGATGTTGGCAATTTGATCCCTGGTTCCTCTGCCTTTTCTAAATTCATCTGGAAGTTCACAGTTCACATACTGTTGAACCCTGGCTTGGAGAATTTTGAGCATTACTTTGCTAGTTTGTGAGATGAGTGCAATTGTGCAGTAGTCTGAACATTCTTTGGCATTGCCTTTCTTTGGGATTGGAATGAAAACTGACCTTTTCCAGTCCTATGGCCACTGCTGAGTTTTCCAAATTTGCTGGCATATAGAGTGAAGCAATTTCACAGCATCTTCTTTTAGGATTTGAAATAGCTCCACTGGAATTCTATCACCTCCACTAGCTTTGTTCATGGTGATGCTTCCTAAGGCCCGCTTGACTTCACATTCCAGGATGTCTGGCTCTAGATGAGTGATCACACCATCGTGATTATCTG
>NW_011494805.1:2108657-2134165 GCF_000754665.1 Bison bison bison | reverse complement strand
TAAGGGATTTGATTTAGGTCATACCTGAATGGACTAGTGGTTTCCCCTACTTTCTTCAATTTAAGTCTGAATTGGCAATAAGGAGTTCATGGTCTGAGCCACAGTCAGCTCCCGGTCTTGTTTTTGCTGACTGTGTAGAGCTTCTCCATCTGTGGCTGCGAAGAATGCAGTCAGTCTGCTTTGGGTGTTGGCCATCTGGTGGTGTCCATGAGTGGGGCCTTCTCTCGTGTGTTTTGAAAGACGCTGCTATGAAACGCGGCAGTGCCGCCATCTCATCTGCATGACACCAAGTCTGTTTTCTATGTGTTTATGCCCAGAAACAGAATTGCTAAATGATATAGTCGTTCAATTTTTTTTTATTTTTTGAGGAAACTCCAAACTCTTTTCTAGAAGAGCTATACCAATTTACATTCTTACTTTTGTTAGATATGTTCTCACTTTCTACGATTTTCACATAACATACAATTAACCATTTTAATGTGAACAATTCAGTGTCACTCAGTACGAGTTTTCAACCAATACCCCTATCTAGATCCAAAACATCTTCTTCATGTCTTTAAAAAAAAAAAAAAAACTTGTCCTCATTAAAAACTCCCTCTCCATTTCCCACGGCCCCTCCAGCCCCTGGCACCATCAACCCACTTTCTATATTCCTGGGTTTACATATTCCAGATATGTATAGATATTTTATGTAAATAAAGCTGTATAATTAAATAGTTTAAAAAAGATTTGCAAATAATTTATTACAAATGATGTCAGTCTGAGTGTCAGAGTCACTGGATTTATCTCTTGATTCTTGCATTGACTAGCTGTATGAATTTATACAAATGTCTTCTTTAAAGTTTAATTTCTTTTAGTTTGAAAACTGTGTGTTCCTATTAATCAGTAATAATGATTTTTAGATAATAGTTACCTCTCTATTGGTAAAATATAATATTAAGCAAGTTCTTAAACATAGACATACTTTCTCCATAAAATGTTGTAATTTATTCCTTTGTTAGGTTAAAAGAATACAGTTTTAAATGGTGATCATAATGACTATATAAAACTTTAGCAATTCATGCCTTATTTTCCCTATTAAGCTTTTTTGTCTGGGGCTGGGATCATGTCTAATTCATTTTCACATAACTCACTTCACCTCCTATGGAGTTTGGACCATTATAGTCTTGGAATATGCCAATTAATTTCCATGTTTGTGCCCTACCAAATTCAAAATGTTCAATAAGCCAGTTACCAAATTTTGTTTGAAATCTTCCAAGTAAAAAAGAGAATTTTAAATATGGTTATAGATAAGCATGTGTATGTATGGGCTTCCCTGGTGGCTCAGACGATAAGGATTCTGCCTGCAGTGTGAGGGACCTGGACTTGACTCTGGTTTGGGAAATGGCCCCACTCAGTGTTCTTCCTGGAGAATCCCATGGACGGAGGAGCCTGGTGGGCTACAGTCCATGGGGGGTCACAAAGAGTCAGACACAACTGGATGACTTTCACTTCACAAAAATATATAGGGTACTACCACAACAGTTAAAAAAAAAGTTTACACGCCATTAAGAATAGTTCTTTGAAAAAAAATAGTTCGAAAAAGCAAGAGAGTTCCAGAAAAACATCTATGTCTGCATTATTGGCTATGCCAAAGCCTTGACTGTGTGGATCACAATAAACAGTGGAAAATTCTTCAAGAGATGGGAATAGCAGACCACCTGACCTGCCTCTTGAGAAACGTATATGCAGGTCAGGAAGCAACAGTTAGGACTGGACATGGAACAACAGACTGGTTCCAAATAGGAAAAGGAGTACATCAAGGCTGTATATTATCACCCTGCTTATTTAACTTCTATGCAGAGTACATCATGAGAAACACTGGGCTGGGAGGAGAACAAGCTGGAATCAAGATTGCTGTGAGAAATATCAATAACCTTAGATATGCAGATGACACCACCCTTATGGCAGAAAGTGAAGAGGAACTAAAGAGCCTCTTGATGAAAGTGAAAGAGGAGAGTGAAAACGTTGGCTTAAAGCTCAACATTCAGAAAACTAAGATCATGGCATCTGGCCCCATCGCTTCATGAGAAATAGATGGGGAAACAGTGTCAGACTTTATTTTTCTGGGCTCTAAAATCATTGCAGATGGTGATTGCAGCCATGAAATTAAAAGATGCTTACTCCTAGGAAGGAAAGTTGTGACGAACCTAGATAGCATATTCAAAAGCAGAGACATTACTTTGCCAACAAAGATCTGTCTAGTCAAGGCTATGGTTTCTCCAGTGGTCATGTATGGATGTGAGAGTTGGACTGTGAAGAAAGCTGAGCACCGAAGAATTGATGCTTTTGAACTGTGGTGTTGGAGAAGACTCTTGAGAGTCCCTTGGACTGCAAGGAGATCCAACCAGGCCATCCTAAAAGAGATCAGTCCTGGGTGTTCATTGGAATGACTGATGCTGAAGCTGAAACTCCAGTACTTTGACCACCTCATGCAAAGAGTTGACTCATTGGAAAAGCCCTTGATGCTGGGAGGGATTAGGGGCAGGAGGAGAAGGGGACGACAGAGGATGAGGTGGCTGGATGGCATCACCAACTCAATGGACATGGGTTTGGGTGGACTCTGGGAGTTGATGGACAGGGAGACCTGGCATGCTGTGATTCATGGGGTTGCAAAGAGATGGACACGACTGAATGACTGAACTGAACTGAACTGAAGAATTGTTCAGCTCTGGTAATTAGCATTCCAGATTTCCAAAACTGTCCTGATTATTGCCATCTAAATCTTTATTTTATCCCTATGGTACTTGCTTTCAAGGCTAAAGAACAGTAGCCCTGAGTGGCAGCAACTTAGGAGAAACAAAAGGCTTCTTGCACGTCCATATCAGGAGGACTTTACCGTGAGTGGCTTGATACAAAGCACGTGACCTTGGCCTTGTCCTCTATGGGTGAGCTTGCAGTGACTTTCAGAAATCAGAGAATCATGAACACATATTAAAGCAATTTTCTCAAAAATATTTTACAAGTCAGATTTCAGTCAGAATTTTAGCCTATCCTTCTCTAGTTATAGCTGTTGTCATTAACAAAACAAAAATAAATCAAAAGAAGTGACAGATTGGTTGATGAAAAGACCACAAGTTGAGAATAAAAAAGATGGATATAAATAAACTCAATCTATAAAAATAAATCTTTCTCAAGAGTTCCCTGGTTACCTAGTGGTGAGGATTCAAGCCTTCACTGCCTTGGCCCAGGTTCAATTCTTATTTGAGGAACTGAGATCCCAAAGAGCAGTGGCCAAACAACAGTAACAACAGTGTTCTGTCTTCAGAACTCAGAAAGAATCTGGTGATCTTTAATGCCACATGCTCCTATGGGCGTACATTCTGATAGTGAGTAGCATACCACAGTCAAGTGTATTTCACCATTATTGTGACCAATGCCTCACTTTCTCTATTAGGCTATACTTGTTAAACCTAGTACCACAACTGTATCGAGTCCAAATATTTTGTTTTGGTTACTGGTCCAACCTAGTTAAATTGAACTAGCCTCCAAATCTCCTTACCTGGATGCTCTCAGGTTAGGTGAGAGTTGGAAGGCAGAGAGAGGCAGAACCATTTTTCCTGAAGGTCAGTGTAGGGCATCAGAGACTATTGAAACTCACTTTATTGGCTCAGATCTGCTGACTCACTTTGGGGCGTTGGGAAGCAGCTGGGTTAAATGCCTCCAGATTTCACTGAATTGCCTGTCTTCAGCCAGCAGCAGGCTGGGAAGGGTTGGCATGCGTGACTGAAGCAAAGCGCTACAGATGGCGCAGGAGTCCTCATCCTGGAGGCTGGAAGTGGTGAGTGAAAGACACAGCTTCCAGTTTATCTTCTAGAACCCCACTTTATCCTCTCTCCTCTGCTTCACTCAGGGCTTTCTTCTTGACGACCAGCCTGCTGTTCTACAGCAACTTCAGGACCTTCACCAGATACAAAGCAAAACTCTTCCATAGTCTTTTTAATTGACATCAAAATAGTGCACTCTCTGATAAATTCCATATTCCACATAATTCATTGCAGTTCTGTCTTGATCAAATCAAAATTGCTATAAAAACAAATTCTAATACTCAAATAGATTTTCTGTTAAATATATATGATAGTCTTGTACTGATACAATAGCAGCCTTTTGAAAAGTGCCTACTACCTCACTTAAAGCAAATCTATGAAAAATATTTTAAAAAATTAAGAACTAACAATCTTGGGATGACTTGAGAGAATACCACTGAAACATGTATATTACCATATGTGAAACAGATCGCCTGTCCAGGTTCGAGGTATGAGACAGGGTACTCAGGGCTGGTGCACTGGGATGACCCAGAGGGATGGGATGGGAAGAGGGTGGGTGGGGGGTTCAGGATGGGGAACACATGTACACCCATGGCTGATTCCTGTCAATGTATGGCAAAAACCACCACAATATTGTAATTAGCCTCCAGTTAAAATAAATAAATAAATTTTAAAAAAAGAAGAACTAACAATCTATAACAATCTAGTTTGTATAGTAAGTGAAATTTCAGATGACACTTCTGTGTCTAACTGAGAAATGGCATGATGTCTATGTCATTCTTTCTGTCATTGTGGTTTCCTTACATGTATCTCCCCTTTCCTGACATCCTAAGGTTTTGCTGTGGTTTGTCAGATATGAGTCTCTTTTCCTTATCATCCTTTCCACTTTTAATGGATTTCTTCAATTAAAATCTCTTCTCTTTAGAACAGTTTTTTATTTAATCAATTTAATCATTTCCCTTTTTAACTCTTTTCTCTATTTGTAAAGTTATCTGGATATTTGATGCCTCAAATTAAACCTTTAAGTATTTTATCTTTCCTTTCATACTTTCCACAACCATTGGCTCTTATTCCAAAAGATTTCTTGAAAACTTCTAACTCTTTTTTAATTCTAAAGAACTTTTCAAGATTTCCTGCCTGTTGCTTTTTATGAAATTCTCTTCATAGACAGTCAGGATCTTTTCTAATCTCATCCAGGATATTAATCAGTTTCTTATGGTTCTATTTTTCTCTATTAGATAATCTTATTTCCCTCATAATCAGACTTTCTATTTTTGTTTGTTTTTAATCTTACATATTGGGATTTCTTCAGAAAATTGTAGCCTTAAGCTTTCATGTGTTGTGGATTGAATGTCTGTACCCCCTCCAAAAAAAAAAATCATAGTCTATAAGTTGAAATCCTAAACTTTTAATGTGATGGTATTAGAAAATGGGGCCTTTGAAAAGTAATGAAATCATGAAAATGGACCCCTCATGAATTGATGCTTTTGGACTGTGGTGTTGTCGCAGACTCTTGAGAGTTCCTTGGACTGCAAGGAGACCCAACCAGCCCATCCTAAAGGAGATCAGTCCTGGCTGTTCATTGGAAGCACTCATTGAAGCTGAAACTCCAATATTTTGGCCACCCAATATGAAGAGCTGACTCATTTGAAAAGACCCTGATGCTGGGAAAGATTGAGGGCAGGAGGAGAAGAGGACAACAGAGTATGAGATGGTCGGATGGCATCACCGACTCAACAGACATGAGTTTGAGCAAGCTCCAGGAGTTGGTGATGGACAGGGAAGCCCGATGTGCTGTGATTCATGGAGTTGCAGAGTCGGACACAACTGAGTGACGGAACTGAACTGAATGGGATTAGTGCTTTCATGAAAAGAGATCAGAAAACCTTGTCTCTCCTTCTGCTGTCTGCCATGAAGATGACCATCTGCGAACCAAGATGTGTGTTCTCACTAGACGCTGGATCTACTGGCACCTTGATTTTGGATTTCTCAAACCTCAAAACTGTGAGATATAAATGTTTGCAGCTTAAGTCACCCTGTCTATAATATTCTATAGCAGCTTCCCAAATTGGCTAAGATACTACTTATATTTGAGAACAAAAGAAAAGGAAATCCACCTCGATACTATATGTCTATAAGTAAAGCTTATTGAAAACTGACACATTTTACCTTAGAGCTTTGGTGGGATGCTGGCCGCCATTATGCATGAAGCACCCAAAACTCTATTAGAAAAGGAAAAAGCTTTAAAATGATGATACCAGTACTAGCATGAGTGGCCCTAGTTTCCCTGCATATATTATTTTAAAGCTTCTTTGCGGGACAATCTTTCTTGATTTCGCTGTCTTCACTAAAATACAGTTTCAGCCTCATACACCAATGTGATTGAAGCACTTTCAGCTGTTAAGTCTGCATCCCAACCAGGCTCTCAACCAGGTAAGAGAGGAGACAGAAAAAACTCCTCCCACAAATATACATCCCAGAAATTATACATACCACTTTTATCTTCTACCTCTCTTTCACATGACCACAGCTGGCCAAAAGAGAATTGGCAATTTGGTCCTTGCTTTAGATATTTTTTTGGTCAGCTAAATGTCAGGGATGCATTGATAAAGAAGAAAAGGAAGAGGCTCTGAGAGGGTAACTTCATTTCTATCACATCCAAGTGTTATGGGCCATCAGGAAGTCCAGAAAAAGGATGTGAAGGTTTCTAGAATATCAGGTCATTTCTCAAGGTCATCTTAAAATCTATGGCAACCCACTCCTGTGTTCTTGCCTGGAGAATCCCTTGCACAGAGGAAACTGGTGGGTTACTGTCATGGGGTTGCAGAGTCGGGCACGACTGAGCAGCTCACACACACACACAACTTTGACTTTTATATGAAATAGCTGAAATTACTTTTCTTAGTCAACTTTCTTACTGACCTTTAGAAGAATTCGTATACCTTTGAATATAGACGCAGTACTAATTCTCCATTGGTAGGTACGGAGAAAGCTATAGGTTGAATCAGCAACAATATCATCTATTGTTGGAGTAAATTTCAGAGATCTAAATTTTCTTGGAATTTTTTGTGAATTAGCTAAAAAATGAAAAAATAAAATAAAATGATATATGACCGTGTGCCAATTGCCATTCTTTTTTCTCAATGCGGAGATGTGGCTCTTTAATCACTCACTGGTCAGCACCTTGCTGTGGGCCTTCAACTCTAAAGGAATTTTGTGTTCAGTGAACTTACTGAAACTAAACAATGTCACTGATACATGGAATTAATTACTCTGTTAGCTAATGAGCTACTTTTAATACCCAAGTGTATTGTAAGTTTGCATTGTTTGCTTATTTTAGAAATGTTGTGTACTATTTTTAGTTATAAATATTATGCTAAAAGAGTTTCTTTTTGTGTTTTTTTTTTTCTTATTGAAATATAGTTGATGTACAAGGTTGTGTTAACGTCTGCTCCACAGCAAAGTGACTCAGTGACACATATATATTCATTCTATTTTATATTCTTCCCTTCTGATGGTATAAGAAGGCTTGAGATTTATACTTCTCATAAGAAACTGCTTTTTTTGTGTGTGTTTTAAGAATATAGCACTTTGTTTTTTTTAATTTATGATCCAAAACCTTGAAATCAAAATGGAATCACAGAAATAGAATATAGCACTTTAAAATAGATGTAGCTGATCTGAAAACAAAACTGATTATTTTCGCATTATGATTGGTTGTTCAAGCCTTAAGGACAAGTTTTGGGTTAATAAAACCTCTTTCCTGTAAGCACTCAAAATACTGTTTTCAACTACTCTCATTAAACATTATATTACCCTTGTGTGGAGGATTATAGATATAATGGTGACATTTCTTTGAAAGTGAAAAATCCAGTCAAGGGGACTCCAAGTGATATGCTGATTACAGATTGCAAATCAGAGTCAGAATTAAGATAAATCTCATTGACTTCCAGTTTGGTTCTCTATTTTTTGAGACCACATACTATTGACCCTTCTTCTGACAATATCTAATTTTTATTATTGGTCTATAATTTTCTGTTACAATTATTTTTAATAATTTTATCTCTCCAAATGATAAAATAAAGCTCCATAAAATTTTATTTTATGCATATGGATGAAATTTTTTTTATTTGTGAGTACAAATTTAAAGAATAGATGATATTTACAGCAAAACTGATCATAGTTGAGTTTAATTTTATTTAAGAAAATATGTCCAAGTTACTAGTCTAACTAGTCTAACATCACAATGAAGTAATAATTGAGATCAGCAGCATTGACCATGGAGACTATATTTGGTAATTATGAATATAAGCAGGAGGATTTTTAATTTCTATATTATATGAAATGAAGATGAAATCAATTTTAAAAGGCCTCGATTTCAAGCTTTTTTGGGACACAGTTAGCTATACAATATTTCATGGCTTTAAAAGGTTTAAACAAAGGTACAAATAATACTGCTATTGCCTAAGGACAGTGGATACTTACAAAGCATTCAATCCTACGATTTTTTAGATTGAAATAACAGCAAGTGAAGTGTAAGTACACTTTCTGAGTCATTTATCAGTCCAAGGCTGCACAAAACTATAAAGTCCTTGACATAAAATACTATCAAGGAACTTGTATAGATATACCTATATGACAGGTAAACAAAATTCATCAGCTTTTATATATAAATCTTGATCTGGCTTCTGAAGGTTCAGATTAATGTACTGTTTATATTGATGTTCCTGAACAAAGGAATAAAAACCAACTTTGCTGCTCTTAAAAAATAAGACAATGCAAACAAAAAGCAAATGAAATGTTTACCTTTGCTTTTAGAACTCATCAAAAATATTGATATTTACCTGGAATTTTTAATATGATCTCTGGACACGTAAATTTCTATTGTATTTATTTCTGTGCCCAGTCTCTCTGCATTGTGATTTCACAAAAATGGGGAAAAATAGAGGCTCCTTCTGACACAGGTTTTAATGTTAGTTTATCAAATGCTATTAGTAAGTCACTGAATGATTTTTGTGGTCATCAAAATTACATACTAACAGTTTAAAATCCCACTCTATAGCAAGAGTATTTGCTTACTAATGAACCAGTTATATCAAATATTTAGGACTTTTCTGGAATGCTTATTTCTTGAAGCATTGTTCTTTTCTCTCAAATTCACCATTACTATTTATCTCAGACTTGTCCCAGAGAACAGGATCAATGAATTCAGATCTTATTCCTTAACTTTCAGGTCTGCAGTATGTATCTAACACGGATTTTAGATATTAGCAATCATGATTTTATACATGTATTTTATCCATATATATAATATGGACTTCCTAGATGGCTCAGATGGTAAAGAATCCTCTTGCAATGCAGGAGATCCAGGTTTGATCCCTGGGTTAGACCTAGAAAGATTCCCTGGAGAAGGAAATGGCTACCCACTCCATAATTCCATGGATGGAGGAGCCTGGAGGGCTGCAGTTCATGTTGTCACAAAGAGTTTTACAAGACTGAAGCAACTTAGTATGTGTGTGTGTGTATACATATATATATATGTGTGTGTGTATATATATATATTCTCACTAAGTTGAGTTCCATTGGATAGTAGAGTTCACCATTGCTATCTTATTAAGTATATATATATGTGTGTGTGTGTGTGTGTGTAGCTCAACATTAAGAAAACGTAGATCATGGCATCCGGTCCCATCACTTCATGGGAAATAGATGGGGAAACAGTGGAAACAGTGTCAGACTTTATTTTTCTGGGCTCCAATCACTGCAGATGGTGACTTCAGCCATGAAATTAAAAGATGCCCACTCCTTGTAAGGAAAGTTATGACCAACCTAGATAGCATACTCAAAGGCAGAGACATTACTTTGCCAACAAAGGTTTGTCTAGTCAAGGCTACGGTTTTCCCTGTGGTCATGTATGGATGTGAGAATTGGATTGTGAAGAAGGCTGAGCACTGAAGAATTGATGCTTTTGAACTGTGGTGTTGGAGAAGACTCTTGAGAGTCCCTTGGACTGCAAGGAAGTCCAACCAGTCCATTCTGAAGGAGATCAGCCCTGGGATTTCTTTGGAAGAAATGATGCTAAAGCTGAAACTCCAGTACTTTGGCCACCTCATGCAAAGAGTTGACTCATTGGAAAAGACTCTTATGCTGGGAGGGATTGGCGGCAGGAGGAGAAGGGGACGACAGGCGATGAGATGGCTGGATGGCATCACTGACTCAATGGACGTGAGTCTGAGTGAACTCCGGGAGTTTGTGATGGACAGGGAGGCCTGGCGTGCTGCAATTCACGGGGTCACAAAGCGTTGGACACGACTGAGTGACTGAACTGAACTGAACTGAACTGATATATATAGTTGTTGTTCAGTCACCAAGTCTTGTCTGGCTCTTTGCGACACCGTGGAGTTCAGCAGGCCAGGCTCCTGTGTCTTCCACTGTCTCCTGGAGTTTGTTCAGATTCGTGTCCATTGAGTCGTTGATGCATCCAACCATCTCATCCTCTGCCACCTCCTTCTCCTTTTGCCTTCAGTCTTTCCCAGCATCGTGGTCTTTTCTAATAGGTCAGTTCTTCACATCAGGTGGCCAAAGTATTGGAGCTTCAGCTTCAGCATCAGTCCTTCCAGGGTTAATTTCTTTTAGGATTGATTGGTTTTATCTTCTTTTATCTCCTTACTGTCCAAGGGACTCTCAAGAGCCTTCTCCACCACCACAATTTGAAAACATCAGTTTTTCAGCATTCAGCCTTCTTTATAATCCAACTCTCACATCTTTTGGAGAAGGCAATGGCACCCCACTCCAGCACTCTTGCCTGGAAAATCCATGGATGGAGGAGCCTGGTGGGCCACAGTCCGTGGGGTCGCTAAGAGTCGGACACGACTGGGCGACTTCACTTTCACGTTTCACTTTCATGCGTTGGAGAAGGAAATGGCAACCCACTCCAGTGTTGTTGCCTGGAGAATCCCAGGGACGGGGAAGCCTGGTGGGCTGCCGTCTCTGGGGTCGCAAAGAGTCGGACACGACTGAAGCGACTTAGCAGCAGCAGCAGCTCATGTTTACATGACTACTGGAAAAACCATAGCTTTGATTATATGTGCCTTTGTCAATAAAACGATGCCTCTGCTTTGTAATACACTGTCTAGGTGTGTCATAGCTTTCCTTCTGTAACATATGTGTGTGTGTGTGTGTGTGTGTGTGTGTATAAAATACTCTAGCACTTGAGTTTCAAGAAACTGTATTTTCTTGACAGCTGTCACAATACATATTTTCTGACAAAAATAGATATACTGGCCTTTTATTAAATGTATCATTTATCTTTTTTATCAATACATAAGGTTTCTCATATATTACAATTGTCAGTTCTTCGCATCTTGCCTTATGGCTATTTTCTACCTCCTTCTCTAAAATATGCCAATGTTTGTGATATCTTTTCCCAGACACAACATCCATCCATTTCAAATCTAATGCGTAGTGAATGTAAAGCACCACTAATTGTGCTCCCTCGCTGTGAATCACAGTCCCAGAATCAGCGTCCCCAGAGAGTTGCTGATAAAGCAGCATTTCTCAGAATAGGCCTTTAACTCATCTCCCACACTCTGATATATTTCCCTTGCTGAAAACACAGTATTATTTTTAATGCAAGTCTGAGCATGATGATTCATTTTTAAATCCCTCACTGACTTTTCATTGTTATTAGGATAAAGGCCCAAATCCATAATTATGATTCACAAGCCCTGACTCAATCTGTCCCTGGAAAACACTTTCCTTCTTCCCCATGGAAGTCTTTCCTTTATTCTGGTCTACTGACGCCCCTCCCCTCAGAGCCATTTACTCCACACCCATTTCTAGCTCCCAACTTCAGCGTCACTTTCTTGAAGAAATCTTCCCTCCCCTCTCAGACAAGGTGGGGTGCTTCACTCATCTCCATCAGAGCCCTTCTTTCTAAGCCTTTGCACTCCTGATCCCAATTGGGATTGCCTACTAATCCATGTATTTAACCATTGTTTAGAGACTTTTATTTGTTCTAAACCATCAGTATCCTGAGGACGTGAACATCATGTGTCTTGTTCATCCTTGAATCTCTCTCGCTAGCGTGAAGCCTGATACTTGGTCAACACTCAGTGGAATAGATGAAGGAAATATATTATACAACAGAAGGTCAAGTCAGATTCAGAGCTTTCTACCTTGCAAGGATGTTTAGACTTAGTGTGCAAACTTGCCTTCTGGCTTTCTAAGGAAAGGGCTGTAGTACAAGCTCACATTCCCTTAGCTACAGTTCCTAAAGCCAAGCCCTGAAATCAAAATTGCTTTGCCATAACTAATTTAGTAGTAAGATCTGGCCAAAATCAACGTGAGGTGATCCAGAACCTCTCATTGTTTTGCCTTTATGTGAATTTTCATACACAGCGTGTAAGAATTCTCTCAGATGTCACATAAGAAGTGCATTCCCTCTGAAAAATCAAAGCGAGATTCCAGCTTCCCCATAGCATTCCCAAAAGTTTTAGATAAGGTATTTGGGATCTGAAAATTGAATTATGTAACCTTATTTCACTGAGTCATTTTTTTCCCAACCACTCATCTTATTATCTCCAAGAAGTGCTCCAGGGAATAAAGTTTTGGAAAAACTGAAAAGTCTGGTAGAGAGTGTGTGGGGAACAAAGAAGAAAAGCCGACAGGGCTGAAACAGATCTGGGTTCTTTGAGCCACAACTGCCATCAGAGAAGTAGTTGGAATTATTAGCGTTTTCAACCTGGGGGGACTGCCGTTCTGCCTCAGTGCTGTGATTAATGGAGATTCTTTTTTTACTTATTTTTGTGATTTCTGGCATGTTGTTCATCAATAGCACTATTTGGTGTATTATATTTCATTTGTTTTACTTGAAATATTTTCATAAGTATTTCAATGGGAAATGTGGACTATGAATCATTAGCAGCTAGTTTTCACCATTTTTATTCAAAATTGATTGAATAGAGTAGTCTGACTTTCTAACCTGACCTAAGCTTTTGATAGTCATTATTAATTCTAATATTGAAGAAGGAAATGGCAACCCATTCCAGTACTCTTGCCTGGAGAATGCCATGGATGGAGGAGCCTGGTGGGCTACAGTCCATGGGGTCACAAAGAGTTGGACACAACTGAGAGACTTCACTTTCACTTTCATTAATTCTAATATAATAGAAATAATATAATAGAAATATCTTATTGAGAATGCTATCTTTTTAAAATAAATTTCTTCTCTCTGCCAAATTTTATAATATAAATGCTTTATATTCTATATTTTCTTAATTTTTTTCAGCAAAAATACATAGTAGGTATTGTCTCTATATTTATAGATAAAGAAATTTAGAGACAGAAAAGTTGATCAACTTTCTTAAGATCTCACACATGGAGCTTCAATTGGAACACAGGATATTCTGACCTCAAAGTCCATCTTACCTAAAAACACAATGATTATTTTTCTACATGGAAAAGTAAAGTGGAAAAACTAACTTAGATATTAGAAAATGCAGATGAGTCAAATTTTAAGATCTTTTAACAATCAACAGAAATATTACCTGTAACAAATTGCTTCATAAAAAAGTTTCCCCAATAATATGCACTTAATTACCTGATATTTAATCCCATAGCAGATTCAGAGTGCTGTGACAAGTTATCTAATTTAATTTAAGGTACCAGACCGCCCTACTTGTCTCCTAAGAAACCTGTATGTGGGTCAAGAAGCAACAGTTAGAACCAGACATGGAACAACTGACTGGTTCAAAATTGGGAAAGGAGGCTACATTTTTCACCTTGCTTGTTTAATTTACATTCCGAGCACATCATGTGAAATACCAGGCTGAATGAATCACAAGCTGGAATCCAACTGCCTGGAAAATATCAAGAACCTCAGATATGCAAATGACACGACTCCAGTGGCAGAAAGTGAAGAGGAACTGTAGAGCCTCTCAATGAGAGTGAAAGAGGAAAGTGGAAACCCTGGCTTAAAACTCAACATTCAGAACACTAAGATGACCGCATCCGGCCCCAGCACTTCATGGCAAACAGATGGGGAAACACATGGAAACAGCGACAGACTATTTTCTCGGGCTCCACAATCACTGCAGACAGTGGCTGCAGCAATGAAATTAAGACTCCTGCTCCTTGGAAGGACAGCTCTGACCAACAGAGACACTGTATTAAAAAGGAGAGACATCACTTTGCCAACAAAGGTCATTATAGTCAAAGCTCTGGTTTTTCCTGTACTCGTGTATGGATGTGAGAGCTGGACTGAAAAAAAAAGCTGAATGCCGAAGAACTGATGCTTTGTTATTGTGCTGCTGGAGAAGACTCCTGAGAGTCCTTTAGACTGCAAGGAGATAAAAACAATCAATCCTAAAGGAAATCAACTCTGAATATTCATTGGAAGGACTGTTGCTGAAGCTGAAGCTCCAATACTTTGGTAATCTAATGTGAAGAGCCAACTCATTGGGAAAGACCCTGATGCTGGGAAAGATTGAAGGTGGGAGGAGAAAGGGACGGCAGAGGATGAGATGGTTAGATTAGCATCACGGACTCAAGGAACAAGAATTTGAACAAACTCCCGGAGACAGTGGAGAACCAGCATGCTACAGTCCATGAGACTGCAAAGAGCTGGCCTCAACAACTCAACAATAACAGCAACAGTGTAAAATGAAATCCCTGTGGCCGTTGTCGTAGGGTGAGATCTCTAGTCAAACAGGCTGTGTGTAACTGAATCTGCAACGGCTAGTACCAACTTGTAAATCAGTCATGTTGTTTCCTTATCTGCAAAATGGGTGGTGAATTTGTCTAGTCTCTTAAGGCGTATGTAAAATAACTGGACTATTAAGGTCCATTCGTTAAAGTAATGGTGATGGTGGTTTAGTCACTAAGTCGTGTCCAACTCTTGTGACCCCGTGGACTGCAGCCCGCCAGGCTCCTCTGGAGAATCCATGGGATTCTCCAGGCAAGAGTACTGCAGTCAGTTTCCATGCCCTCCTCCAGGGGATCTTCCCAACCCAGGGATCAAACCCAGGTCTCCTGCATTGCAGGTGGATTCTTCACCAACTGAGCTATGCAGCAAGCCCTTGTTAAAGCAAATACCATTAATCTAATGGATCCTTCTGAAGTCAATTCCAATCTAATAACATAATGGAGACTTATTTATTACAAGTATTTGCTGTAATTATTACTATTGTTGACCAGTTATTATTACTGTACACTCTGAATATTTCAGTCAGTGAAACGTACTTACAACATTTAAAATACCACTGATGAAGAATAACTATTAGTATGAACACATTAGGAAAAATACATCTAGATGCAAAAAATATTCACTTATTTTAAAATCTTAAGCACCTAATTTAAGAATATTTAATGTCTTGATGAAAAGCATTTTTTACACTTGAGTTGGCAGCATTTCTAATTATATGTAATACGAAGTTGAAATATTTATATTCAGTTAAATGGAAGTAAAAGCAATATGAACATTGTATTGAACATCATCATACACTGTTAGGATGTGGTTTAAAATAAGTTTATCAAAAGTCTCAATTTATCTAGCATTCTTTCAATAATAATATAATTCACACAAATTTTGATGCATGCAGTAGGACTTTGCATTTATATGAAATTCAGTGTCCTATTTAGCAAAGGCCTGAATGTTGTTTGAAATCTACCTTATTTAGACATTATGCTATTGATCATCAGAATCATTCTGTTGAAGGATCCTGGGAATATGAGCTAGGACTAGCTGATACTAGATTTAAAGCTATATTTTAAAAGGTCCTTTCCTTGAAGTGACGTTTCATCATATTTTTCATTAAATTTAAGACTATCATCTGCAGTAAAAAAAGAAAAATATATTAGGTAAGAACATATTATTGAGAGTTTAGTTCTTCACAATTAAGCTCGTGACCTTGTTACTATTTCTGACTTCAAATAGTTTTAAAAGTATATTTTCTTAACATAAGACATAAACAAATGCATGTGATAACCTCAGACAAATGACTACGTCTCTGAGCTTTGGTTATCTCATCTTAAATGACAATTTGCTTATTGAACCATAGATTATTTTGTTTCCTTTTTCATTTTCCATTCATTTTTTCCCCCTCATTTACAAATATCTGAGTAATTATAAGATTCCAGGCATAGTTCCAAGAATCTGGGGTGCCCAACAGAGAAACAAACAAACCCTAAATGATGTTTTCATTCTATTGGGAATACTAATAATGTCTGATTAATAATAATTTTATTCAGACTAATGTGTATACAGGAAATAATGTATCTCTGCTCCCTTCTCTAATAATTCTTAGTTTTTTGTTAGTCTCCTTCATACAGACTTTCTATTTCTTAATTAGATTTGATTCTCTGTGTACTGGGGCACAGGATCAATGGCTTTTAGTGCAGCATTTTTGGTTGGCATTTGAGTAAATAGATGAATAAATGATATTGAGCAGATATTCAATTCCAAGGTTGAAAATAAGATTCTGTCCAAACAAGACATATGCTTTTTATATAATTTTTGACAGTCTAAAAAAAAGTGGGTATGAATTCCAAAGTCTGATTTATGCTACATTTTTAAAACTCACCCTTTATTTTGTCAATAGATGATACTTTACATTAACACAGCAATGGGCTTCTCTGGTGGCTCAGTGGTAAGAATCCACCTGCCAGTGGAGGAGACGTGGGCTCCATCCCTGGGTCAGGAAGATCCCTGGAGAAGGAAATAGCAACACAGTCCAGGATTCTTGCCCAGGAAATCCCACAGACAGAGGAGCCGGAGGGACAGTCCACGGGGTCACAAAGAGTCGGTCACAATAGCAACGCACTCCAGGATTCTTGCCCAGGAAATCCCACAGACAGAGGAGCCGGAGGGACAGTCCACGGGGTCACAAAGAGTCGGTCACAACTGCACAGGAGCGTGAACGGGACCAGAGGGACAGTCCACGGGGTCACAAAGACACAACTTCGCAGGAGCGTGAACGGGACCAGGATAGTCTGATGACAGCACATTAGGGATTCTGCCAGGCTGCATCTTTAATGTTCCTATCACTGCTTCCTCTTTCAAAAAGAGAAGCATGTACTATGTCAATAGGCAAAATTCAGTCATTAAAATGACTGTTGATAGAGAATATGCAATAAATCTGAAAGAGTTTTGTGGGAACAACTCAGTTCTTATAATAATGTAGTTTAAATTAATAACCAATTTAACTTCAATAGCAAGCTATTGACTTGTGATTCTCTTCTTTTTTAATGTAGACGTGTATTTGCTATGAGAAGCTGATGATCTGAGCCATAGTCAGCTCCGGGTCTTGATTTTGCTGACTGTATACAGCTTCTCCATTTTCTGCTACAAAGAATATAATCAATTTGACTTTAGCATTGGCCATTGGGTGATGTCCATATGTAAAGTCGTCTCTTGTGTCGTTGAAAAAGAGTGTTTGCTATGACCAGTGTGTTCTCTTGGCAGAATTCAGTCAGCCATTGCCCTGTTTCACTTTGTTCTCCAAGGCCAAACTTGCTTGTTACTCCAGGTAACTCTTAAATTCCTGTTTTGCATTCCAATCCCCAGTGATGAATAGAGCCCCCCCCCTTTTTTTTTATGGTGTTAGTTCTAGGAGGTCTTCTGGGTCTTCACAGAGCTGATCAACTTAAGCTTCTTCAGCATCGGTGGTAGGAGCATAGACTTGAATTACTGCGGTTACAGTACTACATGTTAAGTGGCTTGCCTTGGAAATGAACCGAGATCGTTCTGTCCTTTTTGTGGTTGCACCCAAGTACTGCATTTTGGACTATTCAGTGATTATTAGGACTACTCCATTTCTTCTATAGGATTCTTGTCCACGATAGTAGATATAATGGTCATCTGAATTAAATTCGCCCATTCCCATCCATTTTAGTTCACTGAGTCCTAAGATGTTGATGTTTATTCTTACCATATCCTGCTCTCTTAGTAAATTAGCCTGGTGTAAATTGTGTTGTTGAGATATTAATTAAATCTTAACTTACTTGGATTAGTCAAAGGGCCATGAACTATCTGTGACTCACTTGACCAGTTGTTCCTGACATCTCTCTTGTTTGATATCTTCTATTTGCCTCTCATAGCCACTGTGCACTTGAGTCTCTGAAGAACTTGTATAAAGGATATTAAGGGACAGCCATGTGCTCAGGATTCTGGGTGGATTTAGTTAATAGGAAAACTTTTTTGAAGATTCATGGGCGAATACATTAGATATTTATTTCCTTGCTCCTTTATTTGGGGTTTGCCTATGTCCCTCACCCAAATGAAACTTCTCTTTCCAAGGCAGCTCTCTCCAGAAGAAATTTCCTTTCTAGCTTCCAGAAATGCTTTCTCCCCATGCTCATGAAGGGTTCCCTGGTGGCTCTGAGATAAAGAATCTACCTGCAGTGCAGGAGACCCAGGTTCAAATCTGGGTCAGGAAGACCTGCTGGAGAAGGGATAGGTTACCCACTCCCGTATTCTTGCCTGGGAAATCCCATGGACAGAGGAGCCTGGTGAGCTACAGTCCATGGGGTCGCGAAGAGTGGGACGCGACTGAAGCACCGAGCGGTGTCAGCAGCACGCCCATTAAGAAGGGGCGAGGCTGACGACAACCGCTCCTACTAGCCTGGGAGCCCCGCCGTTTCATGCAGTTCCCTTGTATCTTACCTTCTTCATATTTGGTCCCTTTATAAAATCTTCCTTCAATTATCCTCATTTTAGCTTGCCGTCTGCTTCCAACTGGGACTCTGACTGATAAACACACTAAGTACAAGTCTTTGAAACTTAATATTTTAATTATCCATAAAGATAGCTCTAAGAATAAAGACATCAAAAAGATAAACATCCGGCCTTCCTTTTAGGAGATAGTTATAAAGTCATTTGGTAGTAACGAAATGATAAAATGCATTCCAAACCTCTCCATGACTATACATCTTCTAATCCCTAAATGCAAATATGTCTAATTAAATATTTATATTTATAGCTACAATGTAATTATATTATCCACAACTGTATTTGCTGATTTAACAAGGTATACTCTGCACTGCCAGCATATTAAAAACAAAATCAAATTAATGAAAATAATTGCATTTTTTGGTTGAATAGCATATAGAAATACCTGTAGAAATATAATTGCTGTAAGTGATGTTATGGTACTTTGAGCAATAATGAAAATCTATTAGACAAATACGAATTCAGACATGCTGAATATTGCTCCTAAATTAAAGTAAAAAGGAAGAAGCATGACTTCTTTCTGCACTGGGGTTTTCAAGGTCACATATGTTTGTCTCAGTTTAATTAGAATTTGAAATCCAATTTCAGGGTACATTTTGCAGGTTTAAAGTCATATTTGAAGAAATGATAAAATAAATATTTGAGCAATATGTTGAGATAATCATCTCAAAACTGTATAAAATAAGATACAAGGTTAAAATTGTTGAGAATTGTGTAAGCAATACTTTTATTTTAAAAGAACTAAGGACAAGTGAACTTAGTTCTACAGTCAAATAAAGCAGCAGAGAGAGGGAGGAAATCAAGAATAACACACTGTGGGGGTAATAGTCTAACCTCTTAATCATGAATTAGTTACTATAAAATTTGCCAAAGTTAGATGTTCAGAGGAGTTCAGAAAACTAATCACCACTTCATATGTTCCAATTTTCCTTTTTGCTATTTGTAGTTTATTCCACAGATTGTAGATTTCTGAAAAGGGCAACCCACACTTAAGTTTACTGATAATATATAAGGATTGTTGAAAAAATATCAAGATATTCAAGTTTCATTTCACATCCTGAGTCACCATTAATCATCTTTCTCCAGCATCCTTCACAATGGATTCCCACTTCCCTTTAGACAGGCTGCATCGTAGGCCTGGAATTACAGCTACTCCAAAACCACGCGTGTCTCTCTTCTAAGGTGGAAGGGTCTCTGCGGGAAGCACCTAATTCAGTTATTTTTGCTTGGCTAGATACTGAACACGTCTTTGCACAGAGAAGGTACTCCAGAAACTATTAAATTGAAACATTATGTTGCTGAAACAGAAATATAATCATGCAATACAGATATTAAAGCTATCATGTTTGGGATATTTTCCTACATAATATACACTCCTAAATTAATATTCCCTCACTTTCCAGAAATAGAACTCACCTACTCATATATGAAAGAGAATTGTGGGTTTAAATAAAATGACAGTGATGATAATCTCAACTCAACTGGTATATAATTCTGAAAATGTGGATAAATCACAGACTTTGATTTGCTGAGATGATGTTTCTTCCTTATAAAATTAAGGAATCCAAAATTAGAAGGGGACTGAATATTTGCAAAATGCTTGCTTGATAATATAAAGCTAATCTACTTTAATGCATGCAAATCAATTCATAGCATTTTAATTCAAATATACACACTTGGAGGTAATATTTTATAGTTTTGTGGTAATTTTATGGACTATATATTTACATGTTTAGCATATATTATATGATATCGTTCGCTTTTTGCTGAAGTTAAAATCTTGATTAAAAAACTGTAAATACATGAATTTGATTAAACTGTGTGAAAGAAGTATGTGCATTCAGATGTTGAATATATACATCAGAATTAAAAATAAATTGCACATGGCTTGTTTTAATGAAATTCATTTATAATAGATAATCCAGAAGCACTTCCAATACTGATTCCTGATATAAGGTTATTGCCTTTACCAATAGAATTTATGCATATTAAAATCATCGTGGAGCTGATTTTGAATATCCTTCATAAAGATGTAGCTTGTAATATGACTATTAAATACCAAAAATTTTTTTAAAAACTTATATTTTTTAAATCCAGCTTTATTCTATGCATTACTATTTCAAATACAAGTACACATTCCTTTCTATACTACCACTTAGTAATATCCCAGATTAAAAGGAAAGACAAGCAATTACATATTCTACATATTTTTTATTAGATATTCTTCCCTTAATGTTTTCTTTCTAGGAGAGATGAGGGTAACGACTGTATTTCTGAATTTATAATCTAAGATCATCAGCTATCACTCTGGTAGTCCTTAAGGCTAGAAGGCAGGTTTCTCTGTCTGAAGAATCTCCGAGGAAAGTGGTAACAGGATGGTTTTGGGAGGCAGTCAACAGTTTGGATTTGCAGTTTACCAAGTTTACTCTATGTTTGGAGAAACAGATAATAGGGTTTTTACCCTCTTCATACCTCTTTACAGCATATTCGAAAAAGAAAAATCTCAGAATATTATGGAAAAGCTGTAAAATAACTACTTCCTCAATGTTCTTGAGGAAAACTAGTCTTTGAATTCCTAAGCCTATTAATGATATCTTTCTCTTAGTTCATGTAGCAAAATTATCACAGCCTGGGTGGCTTCATAAACAACGGAAAATCGTTTCTCACGGTTCCGGAGGCTAAGCTCAAGCTCAAAGCCCCGCAGGCGGGATCTGGTGAGAGCCCACCTCTCCGTTCACACAGCTGTCTTTTCTCTGTGGTGTCACTTGGTGAAAGGTGCGAGAGAGTTCTCTGAAGTCTTTGTTATAAGGGCATCCATTTTAATCATAAAGTTCCCACCCTCGTAGCCTAATCACTTCCCAAAGATTCCACCTGCAAATACTATCACACTGGGAACTAGGATTTAACACATTAAATGCGAGAAGACGCAAACGTTCTATCGCATTATTTTAATTTTTCAAAAAACTGCATTTTTGGAGGAAAAAGCTTCTTTGATTAAGCACTAAAAATTATTTTTTTAGAAAACAGAGAATGGACTCAAAAAGCCATCGTTTACTTCTATAGTGAACACTGTAATTCCTGCTGAAGAACCCCTTGCCTTTTCTCCATGTGTGTATGTGAGTGAACAACTTTATTTTTATTTATTTTTAATTGAAATACAGCTGATTTATAATACTGTGTTATTTTCGAGTATACATTAGTTTTAAGTGAGATAAAATCCAGTTCACATAACAGTACTGCACCGAGTTCAGAGACCTGTCAAGACGGAGTGAATAAAATCTCAGCATCGAATAAGAGGATGGGATACTGAGTTAGCAGGCGGGCTGCAGTGAAAGAGTTAATTGTTGGGGTGCTGGCAGGACTGATGGAGGATTTCTCCAGTCTATAGAATACAGGAAGAACCAAGGAACAGAACTAAGTTCACTTGTTAGAAAAATAATCCTTTTATGGTTCTGGGCAATTTAAACTCCTCTGTAACAGGAATTCTTTTTTTTTCTTTTTTTATTGTAGGTATCATAAAATACTTTCAGATGTTCACTGGCATCTTCAGAACTCTTTTAAAACCATTTTAGGTTCACTAGATAGGAAGTAGATAAATCAGTACATAGAGTGCATGGGTCAAAACACATTTCTTGAACCATAAAAATGGGATTTTAACCAAAAGTATAAAACATCAAAGACCATTATTCTGCATTCATGGAGTGATTCCACAGATGTATAGCTATATTAGATGATATCTTCAGAGAGCTGGTGAGATGATGCTTCATTCTCGTTTATCTAAAAGAGAGTCATGCTTAACTTACATAAGCTTTCTTATAAATATGGACAAAATTTACCAGATCCTGAAATATTGTTTAATCACTGTGCTGTGCTCTATAGAACTGCAGATGTATAATATAGATATTATTTCTTATTTTTTTCTGTTAATATGCATCATCCTTCAGATGAATTCCTCTGAGATACTACCAAGTGCTTGTTTCAAAGGCATCATCAGTTTTTAAAAATATTACCCATGGAAATAATCACACAATTAAAACAGCCTAAAACTCATTTGAATATAGAAAGTTTCAGACTTAATTTTCCTTAACACATTGAAATTTTTAATTTAATTAAACCATTGCTCTGTATGACTTTTCTTTTTCTAAAATAATAGGTGGCTTTAGTTGATTCATCCCAAGCCATAGCCCATAAAATTATTTATTATACGTAGGTTTTCAGGAAATAAAAGTAAATATATGCAGATGATTTAGGACATAGGAAGACTGCCAATAGGGGTCCTTGGGAAGGGGTCCCCAGCCTCTAGGGTCTAACGCATGATGGTCTGAGGTGGAGTTGATGTAATAATAATAAATTTAAAAAGTGCACAAAAAATGTAATGCATCTGAATCATCTCAAAACCAGCACCGTTACCTGCCGTCCATTCGTGGAAAAATTGTCTTCCACAAAACAGGTCCCTGGTGCCAAAAAGATTGGGGGCCACAATACTAGGGGATTTGAACCCATAATAGAGCAAGAAAGAAGAAAGAAAGTGAAGTCGCTCAGTTGTGTCTGACTCTATGCGACCCCGTGGACTATATAGCCCGCCAGGCTCCTCTAATCCAAGGGATTCTCCAGGCAAGAACACTGGAGTGGGTTGCCATTTCCTTCACCAGGGGATCTTCCCATCCTAGGAATCAAACCCGGGTCTCCTGCACTGCAGGCAGACTCTTTACTGACTGAGCTACGAGGGAAGCGTAAGTGATGTATTTCATCAGCGTCAGCAGTTGCTGGCACACGCCACACACAGCCAGGAGAGCACTGCCCTGGACGCTCAGGGTTCTCAGCCATTTTTCACTCTTTAGGCTCCAAATTTCAGGCTTCTGTAGTGGGAGCCAATCCTTTTCAGATATTTTAGGGTAAAAATACTCTTTACCTTAAAGCTATCCAGTGATTACTTATTTAAAAAAAGAAGAAGAAGAAAACTATATATTGCCCTTAAAAGAAGCTACTAACATTTGTTTTTCACTGGGACTTCATCGCTCTCTAACGTCCCTTCCCACTGAACTAGTCTCCGGGCTGTTTTTCAATCATGTACTTTGTCTCTTCAAATGTGCTCGCTTAATGTGACACTGGGCACTCCAGGAAGATTGCTAAGTACCAAATGCTTTCTTAAAAGCCACAAGATCTTTTGAGAAAGGCTCCAAAGAGCTCTGTTGCCAGCTTCCTGATGGAAAGGGAAGCTTCTGTATTATCTACTGTGTTAAAGAAGCCCCTCAGGACATCCGCAGATACTAACACACAGCATCCCGCCCACCGTCTCAGCTCCTCGCACCCTGGGGCCTGACCTCTATTGTTGCTGAGATGCCAGCCTGTCCAGGGACTGCTTAGGGACCAGACTCATCCCGGACTAGCCTGGCTGCTTCCCTTTCCCCATGAGCTGTGCTTCACTCCGGGAACAAGTGTTCCTCTAAGAAACTGGGCGGGCTTCCCAGGTGACACAGTGGTAAAGAGCCCACCTGCCAATACAGGAGATGTAAGAGACGCGGGCTCGACCCCTGAGTTGGGACGATCCCCTGGAGTAGGAAATGACATACTGCTCCAGTGTTCTTGCCTGGGAAATGCTATGGGCAGAGGAGCCTGGCAGGCTACCGTCCATGGGGTTGCAAAGCGTCAGACAGGACCGAGCGCACACACGTTAAGGAGCTGGGGAGCACCACCCGGAAGAGGAGCGTGGTGGATGACTGATACAGCGGCTTTCTTTAAGGGAAAATGAGACACATACAAATGATCTCCTTTTCTCTTCTTTAGTCAACTATTTGGACACAGTGGTTCCTTTTGCCTCTCTGAGGACCCTGCGAACCCAAGTACTACTTAACATACTTCTGAAGCTGTGATCAGCTCAGTAATGCACTAAGTTAAGTATTTGCTCTTTGCTTCCTGCTTCATTCTAAAGTCATCTTCTCCCTTGCTTCCCTGCTATCTTGCTCCCTACTGAAGTGTTAGCACTTAAATTTTGTCATGGGCTGAAAATACACCCAACCAAAGCATTATTTTTTAAAAATCTGCAACTTATTTATAGAGTATATAATACACACTACCTTTTTGTGAATTAAAGGTATAAAATTTAAAAAATTGAAATTAAAAAAGATAAAATGAAGATAATTTTCAAAAAACATGTATTAATGGTATAACTTTTACTAAATATATTAATTTTAAATATATTAATATTATCAGTAATACCTTGATGGAATCATTGTAACTGACTATATATCATAGTTAAACAGTAAAAATCTTAGTCTTAATTGTCTTGAATCTGGGACTTAAGGAATTATATTTGTATCTAAGTTAAATATATATTTGGAAGGATTGATGCTGAAGCTCCAGTATTTTGGTCATCTGATGCGAACAGCCAATTCTTTGGAAAAGTCCCTGATGCTGGGAAAGATTGAGGGCAGGAGGAGAAGAGGGTGTCAGAGGATGAGACAGCTGGATGGCATCACCGATGCAATGAATACGAACTTGGGCAAACTTCAGGAGACGGTAAGGGACAGGAAGTCCTGACACGCTGCCATCCATGGGGTCGCAAAGAGTCAGACACGACTGGACAACCAAACAGCAACATAAATACGTACTTTAAAATGGCTTTAAAGTTGTCGTAAAAGATAAAATTAAATAAACATAAATTATCTTTTGTATACAGGTTTAGTTGCTTTAGGAGAAATATTTGTTTATAAGCAACATATACAGCTTTTCTCTCTCAAGTAACTACCTAATGATGCTGTCAATGTGATATTGAGAACCCACTCTCTTTTGGACTCTAAAGAAACAAATTGGAAAAGTAGCATTGACATTTAGGCATTATTACGTCTAAAACAGATAACTAGTGTGAAACTGCCGTATAGCCCAGGGAGTTCAGCTCAGAGCTCTGTTGATGACCTGGAGGGGGGTGGGGGATGGGAGGCAGGTTCAAGAGGGAGAGGATATAAGTCCACATA
>NW_011494805.1:2103740-2108557 GCF_000754665.1 Bison bison bison | reverse complement strand
AAAGTAAACAAAGGCATTTATAAGTGCATATTTAACTTAGATACAAATGTGATTTCTGAAGTTCCAGATCCTAAACAAATATGCCAAGTTTTTTTATTGGTTCTCCTTTTGCCCAAGTTATCCTCAAGGCTTGGATTCCATATGCCATGGTCTAATAGATGCATGATAACGTACAACATCTCTTATGCATTTGAGTTAATCGAAAGGAATTGAGAGGGAAAGGTTTGACACAATTCTTCTCATAAGCATGAGTCAGGAATCACATACACAACTTTCTCTCATAGCCCCAAACAGAACTTAGTCATACCTACCTACAAAGGAGATTTGAAAAGGAAGTATCCCCATAGATAGACCATTAACTAACCTTTGAAAGGGCACCAAGTATACACAATGGGGAAAAGACAGCCTCTTCAATAAATCCTGTTGGGAAAACTTGGTATCCACGTGCCAAAAAATACTGTGGAAGAGAAGGAGAAGAAAAAGAAGAAAGAATGAAAAAAAAAAAGGGAGAATTGTGGATCTTTAATATATACCATACATAAAAATCAATTCAAAAGTGATTAAAAACTAAAAGTAAGGACTGAAACTGTACAACACTTAGAAGAAAATATAACTATAAAGCTGCTTGATATTAGCCTTAAAAAATATTTGGATGTAACACCAAAAGTAAAAACAGAAAAACCAAAAATAAACAAGCTGGACTACATCAAATAAAAATCCTCTGCATACAAAAGAAATAATCAACAGACAAACTATTTATGAAATGGAGAAAATATTTGCAAACTATGAAGAAGGGTCAATGCCTAAAATACATAAGGAATTCTTACCACTCAATAACACGATAATAAATAACTGGAGTAAAAATGAGCAACAGATTTGAACAAACATTTTCCTAACAATGGCCAAGCAAGAGCTAACAAGTGTATGAAAAGCTGCTCACCCTCAATAATCGTCAGGGAAATATGAATCAACACCACAACTAAACATCACTTGCTTGGCTGCCATATCAAAATACAGACAATAGCAAGCCTCGGCGAGGATGTGCAGAAAGGGGAACCCTCATGCACTCTTGGTGGAAATGTACATTGGAGCAGCCAATATGGAAAACAGTATGGAAGTTCTTTAAAAATTAAAGCTAGAGCTACCATGTTATTTAGCAGTTCCATGTCTTGAAATTTGTCAAAAGAATACAAAAACACCAACTCAGAAAAAACATGCACCTCTGTGTTCATTGCAGCATCTTCTGCAATAGCCAAAGTACGGAAACAAACTACATGTTCATCGACAGATGAATGGATTAAAGAAGACGCAGTAATTTTACATGAAATAGAATGCTATTCATCAACTGTGGAAAACAGTAAGGTTTTTCAAAAAGTTTATTTCAGGATACCATATGATCTAACAATCCCATTTCTGGATATTTATCCAAACCACTTTGCTGACAAATTTCCATATGGTCAAATCTATGATTTTTCCAGGAGTCATGTTCAGATGTGAGAATTGGACCCTAAAGAAGTCTGAGCACTGAAGAATTGATGCTTTCTCATTGTGGTGCTAAAGAAGACTCTTGAGAGTCCCTTGGACTGCAAGGAGATCAAACCACTCAACCTTAAAGGAAATCAAGCCTGAGTATTCATTGGAAGGATTGTTGCTGAAGCTAAAGCTCCGATACTTTGGCCACCTGATGCAAAGAGCCGACTCATTGGAAAAGATCCTGATGCTGGGAAAAATTGAGGGCAGGAAGAGAACCGGGAAGCAGAGGATAAAATGGTTAGGTAGCATCACTCACTCAATGGACATCAATTTGAGCAAACTCTGGGAGAAATAGTGGAGGACAGGGAGACTTTTGTGCTACAGTACATGAGGTCTCATGGTCAGACATGACTTAGTGGCTGAACAACAGCCAGATTGAAATCAAGATCCTGAAGATATACCTACCTGCACTTCTATGCTCATTGAAGCATAGTGCACAACAGCGAAGACATTGAAACGACTCACTGTGTATCAGGGGATGATAAAGAAAATGTGGGATACATATGCGACGGAATATTATTCAGCTTTTAAAATAGGGAGATCCTGCCGTTTATAACAATATGGACGATCTTGGAGGACATTATGTTCATTGAAATAAGCCAGATACAGACTGACAAATACTGTACAATCTCACTTACATGTGGAACCTAAAACAGTCATAGTCATAGACGCAGAAGATAGAAGGGTGATTACCAGGGTCTAAGAGCTAGAGAAATGGAGACGTTTTAGTCAAAGGCTACGCATTTGAGTTATATAAGTGCAGGAGATCTAATGCATGTAGCATGGTGACTGTAGGTAACAGTACTGTAACTAGTACTTGAAATGTGATAGAAAGTAGATCCTATGCATCTTGCCATTCACACGCACACACACACACACACACACACAAACTCATACAGAGGTAACTGTATGAGGTGACAACTATCCTATGTTGTGGTGACTAAGAATCTTTACATATAATAATTAATTTGTATACTTTAAATATGTATGATAAGAAAAAATGAAATAAAATGCAGTCTTTAGCTAAGAAAAGAAGTGCCCAGCTGAAATGTATTAATCCTTTTAATAGTGGAATAAAGTAGAATTATTTTCAAGAAGAGTATATGTACCTTCACTACAGTCTCCACCAACCACCCTATAAGCACATAGACTTCCCCAAGGGAGTCCCTCCCCTTCTACTCAGAAACTGTGTTCATGTCAGCATCCAGGACCTCTGGGTCTTCTACCTAGACTAGCTGTGGCTACCTGTGGTCTGATTGCTTATAAAAAAAAGAAGAAGAAGAAGAAATAAGATAAGCACCATGATTATTTCCAACGATTGTTATACAGAATACGTAACATCCAAGTCAATGATCTTCCGCAATTACAGAACCCACCCGGGCAGGGATGGTGAACACAGCCTGCTTTGATGATAGAAGAAGATCCTCGGTGAACACGTCCACCATAACTTGATTCTGCTCTTTGCAAGAAATGTCTTTGCTCACTGTTTTCCCAATCATTTGCCTTTCGTCTCTGAATATTAGTTTTATAAAACAGACTATAAGAAAGAAAAATGAAAACAAAACAAAAAGACTCCCCAATAAGAGTGTCATTGGAATGCAGTAGGAGTTACTCTTTTTTCAGTTTCAGTTTTATGTTATTTTTAATTGGTGGATAATTGCGTCACAATATTGCCATGGTTTCTGCCATGCATCCATGAGTCATTCGCAGGCACACACTCCTCCCCTCCCTGTTCCACTTCCTTGCTGCCTCCCTCCCCATGTCACCCCTCTAGGTTGTCACAGAGCACTAGCTTTGGTTCTCCATATCATACTTGAGAGGGCAGTTTTGAAACATATATCTTGCCATATGTAAAACAGATAGCCCGTGGGAATTTGCTGTGTGAGTTATTCTGAATGGGGGTGGGGGTGAAGATCTTTAAGGAAAGCCTCTGTTCAGTTCAGTTCAGTCGCTCAGTTGTGTCCGACTCTTTGCGACCCCATGAATCACAGCATGCCAGGCCTCCCTGTCCATCACCAACTCCCAGAGTTAACTCAAACTCACATACATCCAGTAAGTGATGCCATCCAGCCATCTCATCCTCTGTTGTCCCCTTCTCCTCCTGCCCCCAATCCCTCCCAGCATCAGAGTCTTTTCCAATGAGTCAACTCTTCGCATGAGGTAGCCAAAGTACTGGAGTTTCAGCTTCAGCATCATTCCCTCCAAAGAAATCCCAGGGCTGATCTCCTTCAGAATGGACTGGTTGGATCTCCTTGCAGTCCAAGGGACTCTCAAGAGTCTTCTCCAACACCACAGTTCAAAAGCATCAATTCTTTGGCACTCAGCCTTCTTCACAGTCCAACTCTCACATCCATACATGACCACTGGAAAAACCATAGCCTTGACTAGACGGACAGTTGTTGGCAAAGTAATGTCTCTGCTTTTCAATATGCTATCTAGGTTGGTCATAACTTTTCTTCCAAGGAGTAAGCATCTTTTAATTTTATGGCTGCAATCATCATCTGCAGTGATTTTGGAGCCAAAAAAAAACAAAGTCTGACACTGTTTCCACTGTTTCCCCATCTATTTCCCATGAAGTGATGGGACCAGATGCCATGATCTTAGTTTTCTGAATGTTGAGCTTTAAGCCAACTTTTTCACTCTCCTCTTTCACTTTCATCAAGAGGCTTTTTAGTTGCTCTTCACTTTCTGCCATAAGGGTGGTGTCATCTGCATATCTGAGGTTATTGATATTTCTCCCTGCATCTTGATTCCAGCTTGTGCTTCTTCCAGTCCAGCATTTCTCATGACGTACTCTGCATAGAAGTTAAATAAGCAGGGTGACGATATACAGCCTTGACGAACTCCTTTTCATTTGGAACCAGTCTGTTGTTCCATGTCCAGTTCTAACTGTTGCTTCCTGACCTGCATACAGATTTCTCAAGAGGCAGATCAGGTGGTCTAGTATTCCAATCTCTTTCAGAATTTTCCACAGTTTATTGTGATCCACACAGTCAAAGGCTTTAGCATAGTCAATAAAGCAGAAATAGATGTTTTCTGGAACTCTCTTGCTTTTTCCATGATCCAGAGGATGTTGGCAATTTGATCTCTGGTTCCTCTGCCTTTTCTAAAACCAGCTTGAACATCAGGAAGTTCACGGTTCACATATTGCTGAAGCCTGGCTTGGAGAATTTTGAGCACTACTTTACTAGTGTGTGAGATGAGTGCAATTGTGTGGTAGTTTGAGCATTCTTTGGCATTGCCTTTCTTTGGGATTGGAATGAAAACTGATCTTTTCCAGTCCT
>NW_011494805.1:2100579-2103640 GCF_000754665.1 Bison bison bison | reverse complement strand
CACTTGACTTCACATTCCAGAATGTCTGGCTCTAGGTCAGTGATCACACCATCGTGATTATCTTGGTCATGAAGATGTTTTTTGTACATTTCTTCTGTGTATTCTTGCCACCTCTTCTTAATATCTTCTGCTTCTGTTAGGTCCATACCATTTTGTCCTTTATCGAGCCCATCTTTGCATGAAATGTTCCCTTGGTATCTCTAATTTTCTTAAAGAGATCTCTAGTCTTTCCCATTCTGTTGTTTTCCTCTATTTCTTTGCATTGATCACTGAGGAAGGCTTTCTTATCTCTTCTTGCTATTCTTTGGAACTCTGCATTCAGATGCTTATATCTTTCCTTTTCTCCTTTGCTTTTTGCTTCTCTTCTTTTCACAGCCATTTGTAAGGCCTCCCCAGACAGCCATTTTGCTTTTTTGCATTTCTTTTCCATGGGGATGGTCCTGACCCCTGTCTCCTGTACAGTGTCACGAACCTCCAAGGCCAGGGACAGCGGCTGGGAGGAGCAACCCCACGTCCAAGGAGCGGTGGCTGTGCGGGCACCGGAGGGCCTAGAGGAGTTATTCCATGTTCAAGGTTGGGAGGGGTGGCGGTGAGGAGATACTCCTCATCCAAGGTAAGGAGCAGTAGCTGCATTTTGCTGGAGCAGCCGCGAAGAGATACCCCACGTCAAGGTAAGAGAAACCCAAGTAAGATGGTAGATGTTGCAAGAGGACATCAGAGGACAGACACACTGAAACCATAATCACAGAAAACTAGTCAATCTAATAACACTAGGACCACAGCCTTGTCTAACTCAATGAAACTAAGCCATGCCCGTGGGGCAGCCCAAGTCGGGTGGGCATGGTGGAGAGGTCTGACACAATGTGGTCCACAGGAGAAGGGAATGGCAAACCACTTCAGTATGCTTGCCTTGAGAACCTCATGAACAGTATGAAAAGGCAAAATGATAGGATACTGAAAGAGGAACTCCCCAGATCAGTAGGGGCCCAATATGCTACTGGAGATCAGTGGAGAAATAACTCCAGAGAGAATGAAGGGATGGAGCCAAAGCAAAAACAATACCCAGTTGTAGATGTGACTAGTGATAGAAGCAAGGTCCGATGCTGTAAAAAGCAATATTGCATAGGAACCTGGAATGTCAGGTCCATGAATCAAGGCAAATTGGAAGTGGTCAAACAAGAGATGGCAAGAGTGAATGTCGACATTCTAGGAATCAGCGAACTGAAATGGACTGGAATGGGTGAATTTAACTCAGATGACCATTATATCTACTACTGCGGGCAGGAATCCCTCAGAAGGAATGGAGTAGCCATCATGGTCAACAAAAGAGTTTGAAATGCAGTACTTGGATGCAATCTCAGAAACGACAGAATGATCTCTGTTTGTTTCCAAGGCAAACCATTCAATATCACAGTAATCCAAGTCTATGCCCCAACCAGTAAAGATGAAGAAGCTGAAGTTGAATGGTTCTAAGAAGACCTACAAGACCTTTTAGAACTAACACCCAAAAAAGATGTCCTTTTCATTATAGGGGACTGGAATGCAAAAGTAGGAAGTCAAGAAACACCTGGAGTAACAGGCAAATTTGGCCTTGGAATACGGAATGAAGCAGGGCAAAGACTAATAGAGTTTTGCCAAGAAAATGCACTGGTCATAGCAAACACCCTCTTCCAACAACACAAGAGAAGACTCTACACATGGACATCACCAGATGGTCAACACCAAAATCAGGGAAATCCTACTTCTCCCAAATGTGAAAAGCACTGTAAAACAGAATGGGAGAAAACCAGCCACAAAAGATAATTTCTTATAGAGCAGCTCTTCCAAAATTGTCTCTGTATTTCAATTTTAAGTTTCCTCTCATCCTGATTTATGCATTATAAACCCTAATTAGAAATTAGAAAATAATCAATATATTGAAATTAATATATATTTTGGGCTTCCCTGGTGGCTCAGAGGTTAAAGCATCTGCCCGCAATGCGGGAGACCTGGGTTCAATCCGGGGGTCGGGAAGATCCCCTGAAGAAGGAAATGGCAACCCACTCCAGTATTCTTGCCTGGAGAATCCCATGGGCGGAGGAGCCTAGTGGGCTACAGTCCATGGGGTTGCAAAGAGTAGGACACGACTGAGCGACTTCACTTTCACTTTTTTCATACATTAGAAACATAATTTAGTCAAAAATTGCATTAAAGTCCTATAAAATATTGCAGAAATATGTAAAAGCTACACAGTGAAATCTACAAAACCTTCAGGTCAGTCGCTCAGTCCTGTCCAACTCTGCGACCCCATGAATCGCAGCACGCCAGGCCTCCCTATCCATCACCAACTCCTGGAGTTCACTCAGACTCATGTCCATCTAGTCAGTAATGCCATCCAGCCATTTCATCCTCTGTCGTCCCCTTCTCCTCCTGCCCCCAATCCCTCCCAGCATCAGAGTCTTTTCCAATGAGTCAACTCTTCGCATGAGGTGGTCAAAGTACTGGAATTTCAGCTTTAGCATCATTCCCTCGAAAGAAATCCCAGGGCTGATCTCCTTCAGAATGGACTGGTTGGATCTCCTTGCAGTCCAAGGGACTCTCAAGAGTCTTCTCCAACACCACAGTTCAAAAGCATCAATTCTTAGTGCTCAGCCTTCTTCACAGTCCAACTCTCACATCCATACATGATCAATGGAAAAACCATAGCCTTGACTGGACAGACCTGTGTTGGCAAAGTAATGTCTCTGCTTTTGAATATGCTATCTAGGTTGGTCATAACTTTCCTTCCAAGGAGTAAGCATCTTTTAATTTCATGGATGCAATCATCATCTGCAGTGATTTTGGAGCCCAGGAAAATAAAGTCTGACACTGTCTCCACTGTTTCCCCATCTATTTCCCATGAAGTGATGGGACCGGATGCCATGATCTTCGTTTTCTGAATGTTGAGCTTTAAGCCAACTTTTTCACTCTCCTCTTTCACTTTCATCAAGAGGCTTTTTAGTTGCTCTTCACTTTCTGCCATAAGGGTGGTGTCATCTGCATATCTGAGGTTATTGATATTTCTCCCTGCATCTTGATTTCA
>NW_011494805.1:2096827-2100479 GCF_000754665.1 Bison bison bison | reverse complement strand
TCTTCGGCGCTCAGCTTTCTTCACCAACAGCCCTATAAGCACATAGACTTCCCCAAGGGAGTCCCTCCCCTTCCACTCAGAAACTGTGTTCATGTCAGCGTCCAGGACCTCTGGGTCTTCTACCTAGACTAGCTGTGGCTACCTGTGGATGTGAGTCCAACTCTTACATCCATACATGACCACTGGAAAAACCATAGCCTTGACTAGACGGACAGTTGTTGGCAAAGTAATGTCTCTGCTTTTCAATATGCTATCTAGGTTGGTCATAACTTTTCTTCCAAGGAGTAAGCATCTTTTAATTTCATGGCTGAAATCACCATCTGCAGTGATTTTGGAGCCAAAAAAAACAAAGTCTGACACTGTTTCCACTGTTTCCCCATCTATTTCCCATGAAGTGATGGGACCAGATGCCATGATCTTAGTTTTCTGAATGTTGAGCTTAAGCCAACTTTTTCACTCTCCTCTTTCACTTTCATCAAGAGGCTTTTTAGTTGCTCTTCACTTTCTGCCATAAGGGTGGTGTCATCTGCATATCTGAGGTTATTGATATTTCTCCCTGCATCTTGATTCCAGCTTGTGTTTCTTCCAGTCCAGCGTTTCTCATGATGTACTCTGCATAGAAGTTAAATAAACAGGGTGACGATATACAGCCTTGATGAACTCCTTTTCCTATTTGGAACCAGTCTGTTGTTCCATGTCCAGTTCTAACTGTTGCTTCCTGACCTGCATACAAATTTCTCAAGAGGCAGATCAGGTGGTCTGGTATTCCCATCTCTTTCAGAATTTTCCACAGTTTATTGTGATCCACACAGTCAAAGGCTTTGGCATAGTCAACAAAGCAGAAATAGATGTTTTTCTGGAACTCTCTTGTTTTTTCCATGATCCAGTGGATGTTGGCAATTTGATCTCTGGTTCCTCTGCCTTTTCTAAAACCAGCTTGAACATCAGGAAGTTCACGGTTCATATATTGCTGAAGCCTGGCTTGGAGAATTTTGAGCATTACTTTACTAGCGTGTGAGATGAGTGCAATTGTGCAGTAGTTTGAGCATTCTTTGGCATTGCCAAAACCTTACTAAAATACATATAAAGCCGTAAGTAACTTGGCAGATATTTTTAACATGGGGAAGCAGCAATGGAGCAATGGAGATACCTAGTTTCTCCAAATTAATCCATGTTCAAATAGTCAAAATCACAAAAAGAATTTCTATGGCTGTGTCCAGTTATATCTTTAAAAGCTCCTGGAAGTTAAAATCCTAGTAACATCTAGATGCAAGAATATTTGAAAATATTTTTGTAAACATATGAAAATAAAGATCTTTTTAGCTAAAACTGGCAACAAAATGTACAAAAGAGACTGAAGACTTGGAAGAACAGATCTGAGTTGCAGAACACTGGGCTAACAAGAATGGGTGGTTAATCAACTTTTTTTCCTGACGCCTGGAAAATAACTAGTCATCTGTGACTCAGCAGAAAACGCATAAACACCAGATGCTGCTCTTCTGCTGTTTACTATGAAAATAATGTAACTATTGGAATAGACTTAATATCATATGGTGATTCCATCTTTATATTAAAGAAAATTCCTACCATAGTGGTAACATTTTTGAATTAATATGAGCAGATTAATTCACTGTTTTACACCATTAAGTTTTGAAAAGACTATTAACAGTTAATTATCACTTATCTATTCTTATTATATCTTTAATAAATCTTATACTCAAGGTACTTCAATTGTATAGCACAAGGAGCTCTGAGAATAAAAATATAGAGGTTATAAACATTTTTGACAGAAAATTTAACAGCTTCAAAAAAAAAAGAAAAAAACTTTGAGTTTTCAATGTCATATTTTTAAGATCAATAGACCCTAATGTAAACAAACCAATAAGAGGACATTAAGATAATATAAGACACAATTTTCAAAAACCTATGCCACCTCTTAGGAATCTGGCTTCTGTGTGATAATATATCACCATCTTTATCATTAATACTTTGAGGCATCTCTCTTACTTGTCAAATATCCAAGAAAATCCCTTTGCTGTATGATAATTATTATAGTTTATATTATTTATTTACTTGAATATTTTATTATTTTCATTAGAATAATAAATCATATATGCATAATTGAACGCATCATGTGAATTAAAAAACAAAACATTATCCATAACGCTCTCCTTAGTTTTGCTTGTTTTTTGAGTTTTACCATAATGCTATGTGGACTGTGTGGTGTTTTTGGACTTACATCTTTACTGACTTCATTATTTTTCCATGATTCATAATGCTATTGTGCTAGTTCACTTACTTTTTTCCCAAATACTTAACTATTTTATTTATTAAAATATATTAGACATACACTATACTGAACATATTTAACTTATGCAATTCGATAAGCCACGACATGCAGGTACGCCCTTTAGACAATCACCTTATCCTGATAGAACAGTAGCAACCCTCGGAGGCTGGCCAAGAGCCGTGCACAGCAGTGGCCGGGGAGTCACCCCTAGACACAGAACTGGGGCTTCAGTCAATCCCCAACCCCAGAGCACTAGAACCTGGGAACGTCAATGCAGCTGGACTCAGAATTGCTCAGACAAGAGCTATATACTTTCATTTTTTTCCCACTTTGTGTTTATAGAAGAATTTACGGAAGTGAAGTGAAAGTCACTCAGTTGTATCCGACTCTTTGAGACCCCATGGACTATACAGTCCCTGGAATTCTCCAGGCCAGAATACTGGAGTGGGTAGCCTTTCCCTTCTCCAGGGGATCTTCCTGACCCAGGAATTGAACCAGTGTCTCCTGCATGGCAGGCAGATTCTTTACTGGCTGAGCCGTGAACAAGGTAAATAATAAAAGCACTGTATATTAGTTCTGTGGAGAGCAGATAGCTTATCTTTTCATTTTATAGATCCAGAAGAGTAACTTCCAAGGAGACCCATCTGGAGTTGTTAAAGTGTTCAGGTCTTTGAGCCTAATAATATAATTGAATGATTCATTTAAGTACCTTAGAAGATAAAAAATCTAAAAAAAAAAAAATTCATATTGAATTTGGGAGGAAAAAATGAATAGTCGTGGTCAGAGTGGACTAGGGTAGAATAAGTGAATTGATGGCTTCGGGTGATACCTCCCACATCTTGTCATTTTTCCTCCAAAAGTGTCACTTTCCTCCAGCTTTCCCCCCTAGTTTTCTACATTTATTGTGAGTATTCAGTCAGCCTCCTAAAAGAAGGGAGTCTGTTTAGCAAAGCCACACCCTCCTGGATGAGAGCTTCCCAGCCATTGAGCCCTGAATTCAATGCTCTGGAAACCCTAAAGTATGCAATACACAATATACAAAGAGAAAACACTGAAGTTTTTAGGAGAAATGCAAAAAAAAAAAAAAATTCATGAACTGAAGATAAGGAAAGAATTCTTAAACAGAGTATAATTTGGAATAACCATAAAATAAGTAACTGATAAACTGAACATGTTTAGAATTAGAGATTCCTTAAAAAACTGGAAATAGAACTGCCATATGACCCAGCAATCCCACTGCTTGGCATATACACTGAGGAAACCAGAATCGAAAGAGACACGTGTACCCCAATGTTCATCGCAGCACTGTTTATAATAGCCAGGACATGGAAGAAACCTAGATGTCCATCAGCAGATGAATGG
>NW_011494805.1:2093997-2096727 GCF_000754665.1 Bison bison bison | reverse complement strand
CGCATATATATGGAATTTAGAAAGATGGTAATGATAACCCTGTATGCAAGATAGCAAAAGAGACACAGATGTATAGAACAGTCTTATGGACTCTGTGGGAGAGGGAGGGGGGGATGATTTGGGAGAATGGCATTGAAACATGTATAATATCATATATGAAACGAATTACCAGTCCAGGTTCAATGCATGATACAGGATGCTTGGGGCTGTTGCACTGGGACGACCCAGAGGGATGGTATGGGGAGGGAGGTGGGAGGCGGGTTCAGGATGGGGAACACGTGTACACCCTTGGCGGATTCATGTTGATGTATGGCAAAACCAATACAATATCGTAAAGTAATTAACCTCCAATTAAAATAAATAAATTTATATTAAAAAAAAGAATTAGAAATATTTTTTGTCTGAGGATACCATGAAGGCAAGGCTTCCCAGGTGGTGGCCAGTGGTAAAGAATCTGCCTGCCAATGCAGAAGACGTTACAGATGTTGGTTCAGTCCCTGAGTCGGGAAGATCCCCTGGAAGAGGGCATGGCAACCCACCCCAATACTCTTGCCTGGAGAATCCCACAGACAGGGGAACCTGGCGGGCTACAGACCACAGGGTTTCAAAGAGTCGGACATGACTAAAGTAACTTAACACCAGGAAAGCACTGAAAAAAGCAAGTCATATCTGGGAATAGATATTTATGTTTATAATGCTTACTTTATTATAACTATACTAACATATTTTATAGTATTTGGTTTTAAATGCAATATAGGATAAAAAGATACTGTTACATAAACTTTTCATATACATACATGAACACACACACACATATATATAACTCCTAGTATACGTAATTATGATTGGTGACTTAATGGCTAAGTTGTGTCTGACTCTTGCAACCCCATGGACTGTAACCCACCCGTCTCCTCTGTCCATGGGATTTCCCAGGCAAGAATACTGTACATGGTTGCCATTTCCTCCTCCAGGGAATCTTCCTAACCCAAGGATCAAACCTGAGTCTCTTGGATTGCAGGCGAATTCTTTACCAACTGAGCCACCAGGAAAGCTCACTATACATATTTAAGCCCTAGTCAATTTGACAGGGACATTAATGTTTACAAACAACTATTCAAGGTACCATGATTTTATATTCTTGACTGCCTATGGTATGCTATCCTTTGTCCATATGGGCTTGCCTGGGACACACATCCATTGTTCCACACCGTGTTTAAGAGCACATTAAAAACTGCTGAGCAAGTGTTACATAGTCTAATTCTGTTAAATTTACTGACCCTAAAGCCATCTGTCCTGAACTAAAATGCTCAGAATATCAATAGGTAGTTTATTTATATGGTAATAAATGATGTACCATGTGAATTAAACCAGAGAGGTAGCATAAGCGGCCCCAAATTAGTCAAATGGGACCTCTCTCTTCCAGTTCTGGGGCATAATAAAATTTGCCTAGCTACTGAAAGATTGATTGACCAGATGTGTTTTACATCTTAGAGAGAATGCAAAATCTGACTCTAGAAAATGGATCAAATTAATTCAGAACAAATGTGCTTTTATGACAGCTTTATTCTGTTTAGTAAATATTTAAGGCGCTACAAAATAAAAAGAATACTCACAAATCACCTATGTAGGCACTATCTAGCTTAAGATATAAAACATTATCAATAGAATTAAGGTTGTATTGTAGCCAAACCTGATGCATCCCTTTTCTGCATAGAAATCCCCGTGGTACTCTCATGGATTAGCAGTCACATGCAACATTTTTATTTCCCACAATTATAGATCAAATACAGTAATAATATTCTACATATCTAAAATGTGTGTAATCTGTGTATATGCAAATATATTTGTGTCTGAATATATACAGAAGGCTTTAATTTTTTAAAGTGTCATATATTTAATGATGTATTTATTTTACTTAAAAAAGGTATAATTTTAGTTTTCAACATGCAAAATTAAATACATCTCAACCAATTATATCTAACTGTACTATTGTATCTAAACTGGTGCATGGGTATGCTCAATGCCAGAGAATGAAAGAAAAGTATCAGGAGAAAAGTGATTGTTTTCCAAAACTACCCTCCCAGGAAAGCTCCTTTGACATTCACCCATATCAGTTCAAAAGAGCCTCAGTTCCTCTAAGTGTTTCTAATACTAGGGATGACATCCTATAAAATCCATACTTGACTCTTCTGTGTATTTTTTCAGGATTGATTTCAGGGGAAGAATTCAGCAATCTGAGTTAAATCACACTGTTATCACTTGCTGACTTTTTCAGTGTTAAGATTTTCAAATGTTAGAACATGGTTTACTTTATTTTTATTGACTTTTATGGATAATTTTAATAGCAACTTGTATGTTCAGGGTTCCAGTCGTATTTGAATAACTTTAAGTAGTATTTTTCTGAGAGATTTATTTCATTTGAATTTTAAATGTATCATCATTAGTTATTCATAACATTTTCTTATGATATTTCTAACTGTTCATCAACAGATATATATCTTTAAAAATATTTCTAATACTGTTATTTGCATTCTTCACGTTTCGTCTTGAGCACTGAGACATAAAGTCGTCAATTTATTGGTATTCCCACTTGTATTCTTTTAATTTATTTTTGTTAGTAATTGGAGGATAATTGCTTTGCAATGTTGTGCTGGTTTCTGCCATATGGCAGCGTGAATCAGCCATAGATACACATATGTGCCCTCCCTCTTGAACTTCCCTCCCACTCCC
>NW_011494805.1:2089866-2093897 GCF_000754665.1 Bison bison bison | reverse complement strand
ACTGGTTTCTGCCATACAGCAACGTGAATCAGCCATAGATACACATATGTGCCCTCCCGCTTGAACGTCCCCCCCACTCCCGCACCCGACCCTCCAGGTTGTCACGGAGTGCCGCGTATGAGCTGCCCGCCTCACACAGCAAGTCTCCCGGTCTGTCTACTTTTCCGCACTGCGAGGCAAATGTTTCAGGGCTGCTCTCACTCTGCCCCACCTCTCCTTGCCCCACTGAGTCCGTACGTCTGTTCTCTCCGAGTCTCCACTGCTGCGCTGCAGACAGGTTCATCGGCACCATTTTTCTGGATTCCACATATATGCATTAATATATGGTATTTGTTTTTTCTCTTTCTGACTCACTTCACTCTGTATAATATGCTCTAGCTTCATCCATCCTATTAGAACTGAGTCAAACGCATGCCTGTTTACAGCTGAATAATACTCCACTGTGTCCATGTACCGCAGCCTCTTTATGCGTTCGTCCGTCTGTAGACATCCAGCTCGTTTCCGTGTCCTCGCGGCTGTAAACGGTGCTGCAGCGAGCGCTGGGCTGCACGTGTCTTTGTCAGCTGTGATTTCCTCGGGGCAGATGCCCAGGACTGGGACTGCTGGGTCACACAGTGGTTTCATTCCTAGTTTTTCAAGAAATTTTAACACTGTCCTCCACAGTGGCTGTTCCAATTTGCCTTTCCACCAACCGTACAAGAGGGTTCACTTTTCTCTGCACCCTCTCCAGAATTTATTGTTTGTGGGTTTTTGTGATGACGGCTATCCTCTCTGTACATCTTTTGGCCTGGGTTTTCCACAAAATACTCTTTTTAATTGAATTTCCAAACATCTGTATCTTGTGGCATTTTTTTTTCCTTTTCAAAATCCTTGGGTTAAATGATTTTATAACTTACCTTAACTTTCTTTATATTCCAACAAAGGTAATTACAATATAAATATTCATTTAATTATCTAGCTGCATCTCACATACTGTGATATTTTAAAATGTATGTATAATGTTTCAAAAGTTTATTATAATTTAAAAACTCAATTCAAAATTTACAATGTGATTTTGTTTGTCAGTTTGTGAAATATTTGTGCTATATTTATTCTTTTATTTCTAATTTTGGTTATTATATTCAAGACATAGTGTCTGTATGATATTGTTTCCATGGAAAAACCAATTTCTGCAATGTTCAGATATGCTTAAGAAATATAGCTCTTTACTATTGATTGGATTCATGTTTGTGCATAGTTCTATTAGGACAGTCTTATTAAGTGTGCAGCTCCTAAATTTATCTCTTTAATATTCTTGCCTGTGTGAGCTATCAATTTGAGAAACACCTTTTTCTAACAATACCCTCCTAAATTTCCGGCTGTGACTATCTCATTTTTTCCATTTATATACATTGATATTATGTGTTACATGCTAACTTGTGTGTGTGTGTGCTAAGTCACTTCAGTTGCTTCAGTTCAGTCACTCAGTGGTGTCCGACTCTGTGACTTCCTGAGCTCCTGCACACCAGGCCTCCCTGTCCATCACCAACTCCCAGAGCTTACTCAAACTCCTGTCCATTGAATCGGTGATGCCATCCAACCAGCTCATCCTCAGTCGTCCCCTTCTCCTCCTGCCTTCAATCTTTCACAGCATCAGGGTCTTTTTAAATGAGCCAGTTCTTTGCATCAGGTGGCCAAAGTATTGGAGCTTCGGTTTCAGCATCAGTCCTTCCAATGAACACCCAGGATTGATTCCTTTAGGACGGACTGGTTGGATCTCCTTGCAGTCCAAGGGACTCTCAAGAGTCTTCTCCAACACCACACCTCAAAAGCATTAATTCTTTGGCGCTCAGGTTTCTTTCACAGTCCAACTCTCACATCCATACATGACCACAGGAAAAACCATAGTCTTGACTAGATGGACCTTTGTTGGCAAAGTAATGTCTCTGCTTTTCAATATGCTATCTAGGTTGGTCATAACATTTCTACCAAGGAGTAAGCGTCTTTTAATTTCATGGCTGCAGTCACCATCTGCAGTGATTTTGGAGCCCAAAAAAATAAAGTCTGACACTGTTTCCACTGTTTCCCCACCTAAGTCACTTCAGTCATGGCCAATTCTTTGTGACCCTACAGACTGTAGCCCGCCAGGCTCCTCTGTCTATGGGATTCTCCAGGCAAGAATACTGGAGTGGGTTGCGATTCCATTCTCCAGGGGATCTTCCCAACCCAGAGATTGAACTCAGGTCTCCTGTGTCTTCTGCCTTGCAAACAGATTCTTTACTGCTTAGCCACCAGAGAAGCCCTACATGCCAAGTTAAGTTAGCTTAATACCTAAAAGCACTGGAGTTAAACTGCCTGGGTTCTCAGAATGGCTCCCTCACTTGCCAGTTGTGTGACCTCAGGCAGGTTACTTGTTTCCTATCCCTGAGTTTCCTAGAGGATAAAAGGAGGGTGATAAGTGTATCTAGAGTGAAGCTTGCTAATTGGATTTCATAAATGGAACGGGGTTAAATGGTGCCTGGAATACAAGAGGTGCTGCGTAAAGCTTAATGATGCTACTGAACATATATAAATGCATATACACATGAATATCCATGTATATAAGGTATAGTTCAAGTGCATGATTGTTGTATTGTTGATAACTTTTTTATCATGATATCTTTTTCTACTAATTTTACTTGTGCAGATTTATTGAGATGTAATTTACAAATAAAATGATAATATATTTCATGTATAAAACATGATTTGGCTCACTTATACATAGTGAGAGGACTCCCAGCATTGAGTTGACCGGCATGTCCATCACCTTGTATATTTACAGTTATACAAAACAGCAATGGCAATTATAGTCACCAGGTTAAACATTAGGTCCTCATATTATGCTCCCCTCACAACCAAAAGTGTGTACTTTTTTATTAACCTATCCTTATTCCTTGCACTCCTCAGTCCCTGGCAACTAACACACTGCTTTGTGTATATATCTGTTCAAAAAAATGTTTTGGTTCCATATATAAGTGATACAATGCAGCAAATGTCTTTCTCTAGCTGAAATCTTCCCCTTAACATGATGCCCTCTAGGTCCATTCATGATGTCACAAGTATCAGAATCTCCTTCTTTCTTAATGCCAAATAATATTCCTCTGTGTGTGTGTGTGTGTGTGCATGCGTGCACACACCACATTCTCTTTATTCATTTTTTCCACAGACAAACACTTAACCGTTTTCAAACAGCTATTGGCTATTGTGAATAATTCTTATGTTTAGATCTTTAATCCATTTTGAGTTTATTTTTGTGTATGGTGTTAGAAAGTGTTCTAGTTTCATTCTTTTACAAGTGGTTGACCAGTTTTCCCAGCACCACTTGTTAAAGAGATTGTCTTTAATCCATTGCATATTCTTGCCTCCTTTGTCAAAGATAAGGTGTCCATAGGTGCGTGGATTTATCTCTGGGCTTTCTATTTTTCTATATTTCTGTCTTTGTGCCAGTACCATACTGTCTTGATGACTGTGGCTTTGTAGTAGAGCCTGAAGTCAGGCAGGTTGATTCCTCCAGTTCCATTCTTCTTTCTCAAGATTGCTTTGGCTATTTGAGGTTTTTTGAATTTCCATACAAATTGTGAAATTATTTGTTCTAGCTCTGTGAAAAATACCGTTGGTAGCTTGATAGGGATTGCATTGAATCTATAAATTGCTTGGGAGAACATAGGCAAAACAGTCTCTGACATACATCACAGCAGGATCCTCTATGATCCACCTCCCAGAATATTAAAATAAAAGCAAAAATAAACAAATGGGACCTAATTAAACTTAAAAGCTTCTGCACCACAAAGGAAACTATAAGCAAGGTGAAAATACAGCCTTCAGAATGGGAGAAAATAATAGCAAATGAAGCAACTGACAAACAACTAATCTCAAAAATATACAAGCAACTCCTACAGCTCAACTCCAGAAAAATAAATGACCCAATCAAAAAATGGGCCAAAGAACTAAATAGACATTTCTCCAAAGAAGACATACAGATGGCTAACACACACATGAAAAGATGCTCAATA
>NW_011494805.1:2065035-2089766 GCF_000754665.1 Bison bison bison | reverse complement strand
TGGAGAAAAGGGAACCCTCTTACACTGTTGGTGGGAATGCAAACTAGTACAGCCACTATGGAGAACAGTGGGGAGATTCCTTAAAAAACTGGAAATAGAACTGCCTTATGATCCAGCAATCCCACTGCTGGGCATACACACTGAGGAAACCAGAATTGAAAGAGACACGTGTACCCCAATGTTCATCGCAGCACTGTTTATAATAGCCAGGACATGGAAGCAACCTAAGATGCCCATCAGCAGATGAATGGATAAGAAAGCAGTGGTACATACACACAAGGAGTATTACTCAGCCTTTAAAAAGAATACATTTGAATCAGTTCTAATGAGGTGGATGAAACTGGAGCCTATTATACAGAGTGAAGTAAGCCAGAAAGAAAAACACCAATACAGTATACTAACACATATATATGGAATGTAGAAAGATGGTAATGATAACACTGTATGCAAGATAGCAAAAGAGACACTGATGTATAGAACAGTCTTTTGGACTCTGTGGGAGAGGGAGAGGGTGGGATGATTTGGGAGAATGGCATTGAAACTTGTATAATATCATATAAGAAACGAATCTCCAGTCCAGGGTCAATGCAGGATACAGGATGCTTGGGGCTTGTGCACTGGGATGACCCAGAGGGATGGTATGGGGAGGGAGATGGGAGCGGGGTTCAGGATGGGGGACACGTGTACATCCGTGGCAGATTCATGTTGATGTATGGCAAAACCAATACAATATTGTAATTAACCTCCAATTAAAATAAATAAATTTATATTTTTTAAAAAAAGAATAATTCTGCGATGAACACGAGAGTACAGCTGTCTCTGAGGCAGTGATTTCTTCTCTAAGGACACATGCCCGGAAGAAAGCAAGCTGATCATGCAGCAGTTCCATTTTTAATTTCTTGAGGAACCTCGGTACTGTTTCCCCAGTGGGGGTGAAGTCCTCTCCACTCACTGAAGTGCTGTCTATTACTCCCTTCTGATTTGTTAGGATTTGCTCCCTATAGTTAGGCATTCTGATGCTGGGTGCAGGGATATTTATAACTGGTATGTCCTAGAAATGAATTGACCTCTTTATCACTACAAAATGACCTTCTTTGTCTCTTATTACAGTTTTTGGCTTAAAGTTTACTTTATGGGGTATAATTATCCCTGCTCTTTTAGTTTCCATTTGCATGGATCATATTTTTCCATCCCTTCACTTTCAATGTGTGTCCTTGAAGCCCAAATGAGCCAGCCTCTTGTAAGCCGCATTTATTTGAATCCTTTTTAAACCCATTCAGCCATTCTATGTCTTTTGATTGGGCATGTTAAATTCATTTAAATTTACATTTAAAGTAATCATTGGTAAGTATAGACTTAATATTGTCATTTGATTGATTGCTTTCTGTTTTATGATTCCTTTGCCCCTTCCTCCTCTCAGTGACTTGATGGTTTTCTGTAGTGACATACTTTGATTCCCTTCTCTTTACATTTTGTGTGTCTACTATAGGATTTTGCTTTGTGGTTACCATGAGATAATACATCTAACAGTCTATTTTAAGCTGATAACAACTTATCTTGAATACATACAACAGCTCTACATTTTTACATCCCTCAAAATGTACGTCTTTTTTTATATTATTTATCTATTAACAAATATCTGTATAGTTATTTTTACTACTTTTGTCTTTTAACCTTTATCCTAAAGTTATAAGTGTTTATCCAGCACCATTATTCTAAGTACTCTAACTATGAAAACTTCTTCCAGAGGCATGCTGGTACCTTTGTTTCATTGCTGGAGGGAGCTGGGGGAAGAGGGTGGCAAAGTAGCCAAGGCTCCCAAATGCTCCAGAGAAGATCACAGAGAGCCCCCTGGCCTAGCTAGGAAGTGCCTAGTTCCTAGGGAGTGTACCTAGCCCCCAAGCTCCAGGGAGAATGCATGCCAATTGCAAGAGTGATCCTCAGACAAAGGTTTGTAAAGTGTGCAACCAACCTCTGCCAGGAAGGCTGAGTGTGTTTGCGGGCTTAGTCTCTCGGCTGAAAGATGAGGGTTTTGCCTGCTCCCTCAACACTGAGCCCTGGAGTTTAGCCAAAGTAACTGCCCTGGTACAACTTAGGGGCTCCTTCGCTGTTGGCTATGGTCCTGGAGGACTCTTGGATGCAAGCACCACTGGCTTTAGGAACCATGTGTTTTGCGGGCCTGTCCCTCAGTGAGAAACTTAAAAGTTGAGGCACCATATGAAATCCAAACAGGTTGCTCTTCATGGAGAGGTTGGCAGTTGAGAATTTCCTCCCGAGTGGGCTCAGAGCTGCGCTTCCCTGGTGGCTCAGCAGTAAAGAATCACCTGCCAACGCAGGAAACACAGGTGTGACCCCTGGGTCTGGAAGATCCCCTAGAGGAGGAAATGGCAACCCACTCCAGCGTTCTTGCTTGGAGAATCCCATGGTTAGAGGAGCCCTGCAGGCTATAGTCCACAGGGATGCAAAGAGTCGGATATAACTGAAGCAACTTCACATGCAATATTTATGTACTTGGTTCAGTTTTATTTTTTGGTTGATATTTTCTTTTCCACTCTTTAATTAAGGTGTCTAATTTAGATGTAGGCATATTATTGGTAAAGACAGTAGGAGTGAGATTTTTTTTAATTAAAATTCTAATATGGGTATCTGTGTGTTTAAACAAACATTTAGTTTTAGTTGGTAAAATTATATGTATTTGGACTTTTAATACTGTTTCTCTTCTCTGTATTTTTGATCCCCTGTGTTGTACTTAGATTTGCAGCATTTGGATGTTCTTATGTTGGAAGGAACAAAACACTTTCTGATTTTTTTCCATGACTAAATATTTGCCATACAGGTGCCACACACTGAGTATTGATAAATGTATTGTTAACAGTTTTATTAGAATTGTGATTATGTTTATTAGAATCATAGAATCATAAATTATCTAAGGAAGGAAGTGAAACAACGAGGAGAAATAAAGGTCATTAGTGGGTAGCATTTATAATCTGGGCTCTCCTCAGAGGTAAAGAATCCTCCTGCAATGCAGGAAATGCAAGTTCAATCCCTGGGTCGGGAAGATCCCCTGGAAAAGGAAATGGCAACTCACTCCAGTATTCTTGCTTGGAGAATTCCATGGACAGAGGAGCCTGGTGGGCTGCAGTCGGTGGGGTTACAAAGAGTTGGACATGATTTAGAGACTAAACCACCACCACATTTATGACCTAGTTTGGAAGAGCACAGGCTTCCCTGGTGGCTCAGATGGTAAAGAATGTGCCTGCAATGCGGGAGACCCAGGTTCGGCTCCTGGGTCAGGAAGAGCCCCTGGAGAAGGAAATGGCAACCTACCGCGTAGTCTTGCCTGGAGAATTCCATGGACGGAGGAGGCTGGCGGGCTACAGTCCATCGAGCCGCAAAGAGTCATGAATACATGACTGAGTGACTAACACTTTCACTTTTTCTTTTTGGAAAAGCACTCATTTTGAAAAACGGCATTTTGCCAAAAATCTTCTAATTAATCATTCAGAAAGTAAGATGATGTAATGCTCTCCTTGGTAGCAATGTCATGAACAACGAAAGCACAGAGCCGACTGCTAGAAAGGAGACACGAGCTGAGAATCCAGTACCGCACATGCCGATCTTGCAGGACGCTTCAGTCTGTGAGGCCTTTCTTAACAAAGTGCCATAGACTAGGAAGCTTGAACGACAGAAGTTTACTTTTTCACAGTTCTGGAGGCTAGAAGTCTGAGCCACGGCGTTGGCTGTATTGGTTCCTTCCGAGACTGTGAGGAAGACTGTATTCTGTGGCTCTCAGCCAGCCTCTGGAGGGGTTGCTAGCAATTTCTGTAAGTGCTTGGATTATAGATGTGTCACCTTGATCTCTGTCTTCACATTCACATTTGTTTACAGATGTGAGCATCTACTCTTGTAGGACTGCATCTCAACCAGTTAGATTTACAATGACGCTATTTTCAAATAAGATCACATTCTGAGATACTGGGGGGATTGAACTTCAACGTGTGACTTTAAGGGAGAAACAGCTCAAAACCTAACAGAAGGTTTTCTACAACGATCATGGCAGAGAGTAAAGTAAAAAACCCATTAATAAATTTTAAAAAGTAATTGATAAATGAGAGAGATAACTAAAATATGGGTAACTCTCCTGGGGGGAGGCAGGAAATATGATGGTATAAGTGTATTTCATTATGCTCAATGCATCAAGTTATCTATGTTTCTTTGCTTTTATCAATTTCAGAAAGGGGCAAGGGAGAGCAAGGAGAATGTCACCCCACAAAACAAGGTAGAGAGGTCTTAAGAACCAAGAAGCAATCTAAATAAAATAAGAATAAAATAGTGGTGTATGACAGTTGTGCACCAAGGCTTACTAAAATGCAAGTAATTAAACCAGTGCACCAGTGCAAAGGCTGATGAATTGTTAAATGACTGAGAATAGACTTCAGAAATAGGTGTGCGTATGTGATACTTGACCGATGGCAATATTGACCATGCAGATCAATGGGAAAATGTATAGTGTTGAAAACTTTACATGGATTGTAAATCCAGATGCAAACCATAGAACAAAATGTTCTTGATATAGCTAGATGTAATCTGAATTTGCTATTTTTTACATGGAACACATGATCTTTAAGGATGAAGAAATATATTGCCAAATTGAACGGAATTAAATTAGATCATGAATAGGAACTCTCCATGCTTTCTACTCACCTTTTCTATGAAACTGGAAATGCTCTTTAAGAAAACCTATTCATTTAACAAAAAGTTTAATTTAAAATGATAGACATCATGTTTATAAAATGTGGTATTTAAATAGTGAGAGACAAGCCAAAAGAATACGTTTATTGCATATACTTGGCATATAAATCCTACAGACAAGCGTTTCCGCTTTTGAATATATATCCAAGAGAAATGCCTTTGCAAGTCATATACAACAATATCCCAGGAGCATTATTCATAATAAGCCCAAACCCTATCATACAAATGTCAAATAATAGTAGAATGAATAAATATATCGGGACATGTTCATATCACCAGTTATTCTGTAGCAATGGAGATGAACAATTTACTGCTAAACTCAATCATGATAAATCTCAGAAACATGAGCAAAAGCAGTTTGTGTTAGAATAGCATTACCCCCAAGAAGATGGGTGGGAGTAGAGACCAGGAAAGGGCATGAGAGAGGCTTTGACTTGATAATAGTCTATATATTGGCCAGGGAAATGGTTAAATGGTGCTCACTTTGAAATGATGCATTGACCTAAATAAAAACTTATGATCTGTGCCCTCTTCTGTAAGTATGTTATACTTCAAATTACATTTATTTTTAAAGATGCACATGACCTGCACCATCCAAGTTTATCCTGGGAATGGAAACTTAGCCCAGAACTGCAAAGGTATTTCATACGTCACGTAACTCTCAATGAACTGGTTGTAACTTCTACACTGTTAGGCTCACAAAAATTATAAAGGTGAAATGTAATCCTTAAAAAAGAGTGTTTTGTCATGGTAAAGAGGTCGAGATTCACTGTGCGTGTGGTGAAAAATATCTCGTGTTTTAATTCATGCTTTCCTTTAATTTCTTACATAGAAATTGCTTTCGATGAGCAAATCATTAGACAATGCATACATTGCCAAAAACTAATTTTCAAGGATGACAGTGGTCTGTATTCTCATTTGTGATTCCTTGTCTGTCTTCTGTATTTGACAGGAAGGAAAGGAATGTTTTACTCATTTTTGTGCTGCAGAGTTTTGGCGAAGGGTCAAATACAGGATACAGGCTTAACATGCATTTTTGAATAAAATTTTAATGTCGTGACACTCACCTTGGCAAATTCCTTGCCAAATTCTAAGCTTTTGGAAATCATATGATGATAATTCAAAAAAATCAGATTAGTTAAACCTGGTTAAATATGATTGACATAACTCTAGTCTAGTAGAAAAATAGTCTTCCTCACTAGTACTGGTTTTTATCATGATATTGAATATATTAATTTTAATGGGAACGACTATAAATGTTAGTAATGGTGATCACATTTTTTTACATCCTGCATGTGCCACTCTTGACAAGTGCAGATGAACAAGAATGTGAGAAAATTCACTAAAATCTTCTAAAGATCCTGTTCAGCTCAGTTCAGTTCAGTTCAGTCGCTCAGTCATGTCCAACTCTTTGCAACCCCATGGACTGCAGCACACCAGGCCTCCACAAGTCACTAAAGAACTCTTGGATAAACATCTCATTAATAACCTTACCAATTTGTTTTCTGGTTAGTTCATTAAGTTTATGCATGAGCAATCCTGCTGTTCTTGCAAATAATTTACAAAAGTTCTTCTAATGAAGCACTTCAAATTAGTAAGGCATTCATCAATTAAATAAAGCTCTACCATTTTCCATAGACTGATATACACTCTGAACACTTCATATAGCCACAAAATTGTGTAAATACAAACCCAAGTAAATGAAATAAGCTTTTTCTTCTCTCTAATATTATCTATTTGTTGTTATTTAGTCAATAAGTTGTGTCCATCTCTTTGCAGCCCAGTGGACTGTAGCCCACCAGGCTCCTCTGTCCATGGGATTTCTCAGGCAAGAATACTGGAGTGGGTTGCCACTTCCTTCTCCAGGGGGTCTACCCAACCAAGGAATTGAACCAGTGTCTCCTGCATTGGCAAGCAGATTCTTTACTGCTGAGCCATCTGGGAAGCCCAGGATTTGCCATTTTCTTCTCCAGCAGATCTTCCTGACCTGGGAATCGAGCCATGTTATCTATTACCATTGTCCTAAAAAAGTTGGAACGTCCCCGGTGACGCACTGGTAAAGAATCTGCCTGCCAATGCAGGAGACACAAGAAATGCAGCTTCCATTCCTGGGTCAGGAAGATCTCCTAGAGTAGGAAATGGCAAACCGCTCCAGTATTCTTGCCTGGAAAATTCTGTGGGCAGAGGAGCCTGCGGGGCTACAATGGGGTTGCAAAGACATAACTGAGTGACTGAGCACAAGAAAGTTGAGAAAAAAATGTGTGTCATTCTGTGATATCTAATAACTTACACTGTACTTCAATTAATTAATATATGCATATACTCCTGACCAATGATTGTGACCACATAAAGTAATTGTGTGTGTTACTCATTCAGTCCTGCGTCCAACTCTGTGACCCACAGACTGCAGCCCTCCAGGCTCCTCTGTCCATGGGATTCTCAAGCAAGAATACTGGAGTGGGCTGCCATGTCCTTCTCCAGGGGGTCTTTCTGACCCAGGGATCCAACCCGGGTCTCCCGCATTGCAGGCAGACTCTTTATGGTTTGAGCCACCAGGGAAGCCTAAAGTCATTAATAAAAATTAAATATTAGTTTGTGCTTCAGACGCCTAAAGTGTGGCATTTTGTTTTTCATTTACATTTTACATTCGTATTTAGTAGACGAGGCAACTGAAGCTCACCCATGTAATGACTTTCTCAAGATTATACAACTGGATGGTGGCAAAGCTGGCATTTGATTGCAGATGCATTTTTTCATATTAATTATTACTCCAATACTATCCAGTGGCAATACCACCATTATTAGCATTATTCTTCCCACTGAGTTAACTGAACAATAAAGTTCAATTATAATATGCAAACGTACAACTTTCATGGTCTTCTTTTGCCTGACCATAATCCCTTCTGAAATGGTTAATTGTAGCTAAAGAAATGTAAGCTATTTTCACATTAAGCATGTAAGAAGAGACCCGCTGATAAACACAAGGTAACTGTTCTGCAGAGAATCTGAATCCCCAATCTCGCCTATGGATACATTATCAAAATGAATATCTTTGTTAAAAAATAACTCCTATTCTCTTTTTATTTCCTTTTACCTTTGACTTTAAATGACCATAAAATTTGACATAATTTTTTGGTCATTCAATCTATATGCCCTCTACACACTTAGCAGTCCATGTATCTTGAGGAAAGTCTGAAAGAGGAGGTTTTATTTTTTTTTCATGAATATGCATTTTTGAATAAAAACCTTACTGAAAATAATGAAAAGAAATTCCTTAACAATGTATCACTGTAATTTTTAATAACCCTGTGAATGATTCATGAAATTTTCCTGACCTATTTATCTATCAGCTTTGGAAATGTGTTTTATTGTTTACTTGTAGATTTACTGAAAAGTAATTTTTTACTGGATTCAGAAGATTTATAGACATGCAGATTTTATACAGAAATATTATTTTTCCCTGAGGAAGGAACAAGGGGATTGTAAATTGTAATTAAACCTTATATTAAAAGAGTTTTATTTTGCCTTTCTATTTAATGGTTTTATGCAGGCTTATTTAGGCTTTAAAAATGCACATGCGTCTTCAAACATACCAAATATATCTTTGATTCCAACTATTTGATTTTACTTACAAAACCTTATGAATTCTGAGTTTCTAGCTCTTCGGATCCATGAAAGGAATGAAGCTGAATGTTTGTTAAATACAGATTAGAAACGTAAGTGACGTGGTCTGTCTCACTCCACGCCTAGCCAAAATTAACGTGTGCATTCCAGCAGAATTAAAATCCATAAGTGTTCCACCACCACGCAGCAAAACTGTTTGATTTTTCTCATCTGATGGAGCAAAGCTGAGCTTGATCAAACAGCTACCCAGCAGGCTCTCCCTCCCGCCTCCCCTGACCAATCCCCTTTGATTTTTCTAGATCCATTTCTACAGCCTGGTCACAAATTGGAAGCTGGATTGATTCCTTTCACCCTGGGACTGTCAATGTCGGTCACACAGGTGCCTTCGCTTTGAGTCTTCCTTTTATCTCTGACACTGGGATTAGTTCTTTTCTGTTCCTATCTCCACTCGATATCTCCCCCACTGAGTTTCTCTTTTCTTCTGAAGCTCAGATACTTAAAGCAGGATAAGACTTTTTTACTTCACTGCTTTTATCATTCCAACAATGTATCTACCTGTAATGGGAGCCCACCTGCGATTTACACCACCAGAACGAAAACTTAACTGTCCCTGAAATTTACAGTCTATTGTTCGATTCACCTACATCATGCAACGCGGACCCTGAGCTAAATTGCAAATTCACCTTCACATTGTTTTTGGAGTCACTGGTCGTACTTCACGTGTAAATATGACGTTAGCTGGCTCTTCTTTGAGAGTTTGTAATTGTTTCTTAAAATTTAGAGTTTGAGATGCTCCAAAACTCCTTTCACTCTCCTGAAGGGTTGCATTTTATTCTCCACTTGGGAAATATGTTTAGTTTTTCAGGTAAAATTCTTGTAAGATAATAACATTCACAATCTCTTTAGTTTTTCAAAATGGAAAGGTTTTTTGCCATATATCATACTGATTATAAATTGACCAAGCACCGTGAAATCTTCCATGAGGCAGAAATTCAGGTGTGGCCTTTTGCAGAGCTGAATCCTCTTTCACTGTTGCTTAGATGTATGCCTGGGGCCACCGGTACCTCACTCTGCAGCTGCTGGAAGAACTTGCTAATTAGCACATATCTCCCCAGTCTAGCTTCCTTTCAGTCCTGTTGTTCAACAGCCCATTAGTAACTATTGTATTCCATTAATATCTGTTTTGGTAAAAAACTAGGAAAGGCTGTGTTGTGGATAGCATGTAGTCTCTGAGCAGTATTACACTTGCATCAGAAAATGCCTGGCTGACTGTATTTTCTAGAAATAAATATACAGGTGTTTGAATTGGGGGATTATTTTAGCCTGGTTGCTGCTAAGTTGCTTCAGTCATGTCTGACTCTGTGTGACCCCATAGACCGCAGCCCACCAGGCTCCCCCGTCCCTGGGATTCTCCAGGCAAGAGACTGGAGTGGGTTGCCATTTCCTTCTCCAATGCCTGAAAGTGAAAAGTGAAAATGAAGTCCCTCAGTCGTGTCTGACTCTTAGCGACCCCATGGACTGCGGCCCACCAGGCTCCTCTGTCCTTGGGTTTTCCAGGCGAGAGGACTGGAGTGGGTGCCACTGGTTATGCACCTTATTTTCCTTTACCTATTACAGTTATCACAGGAAAGGTACTTATTAAACACAACTCAATTCAAATTAAGGACTATATGTTTAGGTCAGTATCCCCTGGTACTGTGACAGATGGGCTTCCCTGGTGATCAGATATTAAAGGATCTGCCTGCAATGCAGGAGGCCTGAGCTCAACCCCTAGGTCAGGAAGATCCCTGGAGAAGGGAACGGCTGCCCACTCCAGTATTTCGCCTGGAGAATCCCACGGACTGAGGCGCCTGGAACCCTCTGGTCCATGGAAAGAGTCAGATGTGACGAACACTTTCATTTTCTCACTTTCACTGTAACAGACGTTATACAGTTGAGTGTTTCAATATGTAAAGCTCTCAATAAGGCTGGTGACAAAGTCCAGTCATACATTTATTACCTAAAAAGAAAGCATTCTCAGAGAGCAGAAGTGTACATGTTACACATTTTAATATTGGAATGGAAAGGATTCACACTATAAATAGGTCTTTAGATTGAACAGCACATAACATTTTTTTTTAGCCACACCGTATCTATAGTACTTACCTTAACACAAAGGTCATACTCTATTATTATACTGATTAGGGACTCACTGTGTTTCTGCAGTTTAAAGTATGTTTTCCCTAAGGATAATTCCTTCCTGTCCATTAAAATTGTTCAGTCTGAATTTTATTTGAATACGTATCATGTCAAACATTTGAGTTCAAGAGTTTGAAGATGGGTGGTTGTATGTTGTGAATGCTGAACACACAGAAGCTCTTCTCAGTATTACCGCTGCTCCATGTTTCAACCCTGATCCTCAGCACTTCTGAACTACTCTCCAGGTTTACAGAGATTCAGAAAGTGCACAATCAAGCCGGACTTCTACTTATCTTTATTTTTTAAATTTAATGTTTATTTATTTTGGGTTATAACTGATTGACACTGTTGTGTTAGTTTCAGACGAGCAGAGTGATTCAGTTACACATATACACGTATCCATTCTTTTTCAGATCCTTTTCTTATATAGGTTATTACAGAATACTGAGTAGAACTCCCTCGTCTATATAGTAGGCGCTTGCTGATTATCTGTTTTGTATATGGGATTGTGTACATGTTAATCCCATACTCCTAATCTATCCCTCCCCCAGCATGTTGGTTTTAAAGAGTGTTCAAGTATGTCTTTAACAGAGACTCTATGCTATACTTCAGCTACAAAAATATCACCAGAATCCTCTAGTTTTGTTAATTCTCATATTCTTAGGATCAAGACAGTTTCTTCACATATAGATAATAGAGACTTTAGCTCCTAATTATTCAGTACTCTTTTGTGTCATACCTAATTTGTCTTAGGTTTTAAGTGCTGGTCACTGACATGAAAATATTCAAGAAAACAAATGTGTAAAGTTGTTTTAAAAAATCTTCACAGTTAAACATGTTTTTCAATAGGCATTTTAGAATATGATACTTGCTTTAAGATAGTCAGGTTAGTGACTAACACAGGAACTCCTGTGAAACGACACTAATCTAAAAGGAGAAATAAAGTTATTTTCTTGTCAATAGTAAGTGGTATATATTGGCTTAAGTTCATTTAGAAATTATTAATGTATCTTCCAAATTAGTACAAACACATCGCTGTTGTTGTTCAGTCGCTAAGTCGTGGCTGAGTCTGCAACCCCACGGACCGCAGCACTTCCAGACTTCCCTGTCCTTCACCATCTCCCAGAGTCACTCAAACTCATGTCCATTGAGTCGGTGATGCCATCCAACCATCTCATCCTCTGTCACTTTGTGGACAATTAGAATGGAGGGAAGTCAAAGTTAAGTGTATAACAAACCTTTACAAAATACTGTTATCCAGTTTACAAACCATGGATTTTACAAATAATGAAAGGATTTCAATCCATTTTGACCATTTCCTTCTGATGAAAAGAAAGAGAATTTTAACTCACTTAACTTCTACAACTTAGAATGACCTCAAGAATAAATGTAGAATTGAGAATCACATTTCTGGGTTAAGTAGGTACTTGAAATAACACATCAAACTTGAAATTGTTCCTCAAAGGTGCAATTTGCCAACTGGGATGTGGTGATTTGTTCTTTAAACACAACTTCTCAAAATTTTAAATTTTATAAAGTCATTTTTTTAGAACAACAATAGAATTTGTTTCCGTCTAAATAGTATGTTGAGCAATAAGAGTAAAGCAACAGTAACCAGAATGGCTAACATACATTCTACAGTTAAAAAGTGCCCGTCACAGTTCAGCACACTGACTACCTGTCTTTTAGAGTCACCTCTGATGCCCTGTGAACTAGATACAGATGTGGAAACTGAGACATGGAGACATAAAGTAGCTTGACTAGATCTGATGTCTCTCTCTGCGTATATACATTACTGACAATTTATTTTAGAAATAGAGAAAAACAGAAAACATTAAGATTTTTCTACATCAGCATTAAACAATACAAAAATATAATAGATAATGCAAAATAACAAAAAGATACAATCATCATAGCCCCCAAATCTATTTTATAATCTCCAAATTAGTTTGACCAAGAACATACAAAAACTCCAGGGATCAGAGCTTTTAATATTAATAAAGGATATGGAGAATACTGTGAACAAATGGGCAGATATATCACGACTTGGAATGGAGCACTGTTACCCACATCTCTGTATCAGTAGACAGTTTTTCTTTTATAATTAAAAAGAAAATAACTTTGAACCCTCTTTTGGTTCAAAATTTGTAAAATCCGTCTTCACAGTTCACATGGCTTCCACTTGTGCAATTCTTTTGTATTTGTGCATTCATCACTCTCCATGCTGCTCTCATAGGTCTTGTAACCAGATTGGATACTCATCTGGCATTTCAGCAAACATATTTTTACTTTTTCTAGCAGCTGACTGCTTATCTTTCTATTATTTTTATACTGCCCATTTCACAGCATTCTCCTAGTCTAAAAACGATGTTATAAAAAGGTATAAGAGACCAAGATGATTGGTTTCCTCCAGAAACAATCATGATGATAGGGAAAATCAGTGTTACGGGAGGAGGCAAATCTCAAGGTTGACTGTCAGAAGGACGATCTGAATTAATAAATTCATGAATAACAGAATAGATAAGCCACCATTTGAAAATATATAGAAGAAACAGAGAAAGAGAAAAATGAACTAACAAAGAAAACAGGCAAAATTAAAGAAGACTTTATTTCTCAACCCTAATAAAAAGAAAAGTCAAGATCAAAACCACTAGATAAAGTGTTTGGGCCTGTATCAAAGCGGTCTACTCGTATTCCACTCCTGGCTGTCTCAACCATATGATCCACACTTAACGCTTTAACAAAACATACTAAGTTCAGTGAAGAGTATTCATTGCAGTTATCTGCAGAACTGTATGTGATCCAAATACTTCTACTTTGGGAAGTAGTTTGGAAAGAATGTATGCTACAGAAAAGAAATGAGGTCATGAAGGGTGAGAACATGACTTATGTATAAATGAACCTGTTTTCTAGAAAGAAAATATCCTGGTCCAGCTATTTGATCGCTTATTGAGTTGTCTTTGGTTAAAGCCATAGTTATTAAGGTTAACATTATGAAATGATACATCCACTTTATTTAACTTGTGTCTCCCAACACTGATGCCCCGGAGGAAATCCAAAATTGAGAAAAGGTGAGCAGCTGCTCACTTTTTCAGTTACCGCTAGCAGGCATTCAGGGAACAGGCCTCCTGGTAATTGAACTAATCTCCCTGCCTCTGTCATCACCACCTGAGACTGGCTGTACCCAGGGAAGGCACCACACATTTTTCTTACCACTTGGCACACCTTTCTCTCTACTGACAACTCCTTATTAAGAGAGAATTTTGTTCTATTTATTTTATTTATTCAGTCATTTACTTATTCTAAAAATTGTACAGAGCATCTACTAAGTTTTAAGAAATGTACCAGCTGCTAAACAAGAAGACCATAAAGTTAGAGACCCTTCCAGAAAAAAAAAAATGCTCACATTTCAAAGGGCAGACAGATAAACGACACAATCTATTTTTCATACAGTAATAAAAATGCTTTGTTTAAAACACATAAATCAGGTCATATCACTACCTTGCCAACACTTGTTAACCACATTCTAGTTTGATGAAACTCAAAACAGAGAAACAGAGAAAGACAAAAATGTTCTTTTCACTTTTCATCACTCTCATCACTGTTCCTGAGTTAAAGACCCCTAGGGTACCTGGCCTCTGTCTACCTCTTCAACATAATATCCTTTCTCTTGACCTAACTTACCAAGCTCCAGACCTATTGACCTTTTTGTGTTCAGTCGCTCAGTCGTGGCTTTTTGAGACCCTATGGACTGTAGCCCACCAGGCTCCTCTGTCCATGAAATTCTCCAGGGGTTGTCATTTCCTTCTCCAACTGACCTTCATAGTGCTTCACAAAGATATAACATTCGCTCCTATTTAGGCAAGAGGAGAGTTTTGAATTTCTCTTTCTATAGACCTTTGTAATCAATGAAGAACCTGCAAACATGACTTTTCATAAGAGATTCCCACTTGGCCAACAAATCTAAATTAGTCATCTCTCCCAACAACATTTTATGGTATGATACTTTTATATATTTTTCAGCACATACAGTAATATTTAAAGTTATTTACTTATTTGCATATTTGTTTTTCATCTTGCCCACAATACAGAAAAAACCTCAAATTTGGAACTTATTTCTTCCACTTTCATCCACACATTATACTTTTGCCAACAAAGTCTAAATTGGCACCTGAGGGCATACACTTATCCAAGTTCATTCCTTCAGTGAGTATTCTGTCTTAGCCATAGATGTAGCAGCTCCTTCTTATATATGTTATTCTTGGATTCTTTAGAGATCTCACAGCAATAAGAAAAACACTACCTCAAAGATGTTCAACCTTAATCCCTGGCACCAGTAAATATGTTATTTTAGGTGATTTACTGATGTGATTTAGAAATGGCAGAGAAACCAGACATCAAATTGCCAACTCATAGAGAAAGCAAAGAATTCCAGAAAAACATCTACTTTTGCTTAATTGACTATGCTAAAGTCTTTGACTGTGTGGATCACACAAAAAACTGTGGAAAATTCTTAAAGAGACAGGAGTACCAGATCACCTTACCTGTCTCCTGAGAAATCTGTGTGCAGATCAAGAAGCAACAGTAAGAACCAGACATAGAACAATGACTGGTTCCAAATTGAGAAAGGAGTATGTAAAGGCTGTATATTGTCACCCTGCTTATTTGACTTCTATGCAGAGTACATCATGAGAAATGCTGGGCTGGATGAAGCACAAGCTGGAATCAAGATTGCTGGGAGAAACATCAAGAACCTCAGATACGCAGATGACACCACTCTAATGGCAGAAAGTGAAGAGGAACTAAAGAGCCTCTTGGTGAGTGTGAAAGAGGAGAGTGAAAAAGCTGTCTTGAAAGTTAACATCAGAAAAACTAAGATCATGGCATCCAGTTGCATTACTTAGTGGCAAATACAAGGGGAAAAATTAGAAGAAATGACAGGTTTTATTTTCTTGGGTCCCGAAATCATTGTGGATGGCAACTGTAACCATGAAATTAAAAGACTTTCTCCTTGGAAGAAAAGCTATGACAAACCTAGGCAGCCTAGAGACATTACTTTGATGACAAAAGTCCATATAAAATCAAATCTATGTTTTTTTCAGTAATCAGGTATGGATGTGAGAGTTGGACAATACAGAAGGCTGACTGCCAAAGAATTGATGTCTTCAAATTGTAAAGCCAGAGAAGACCCTTGAGAGTTCATTAGATGGCCAGGAGATCAAACCAGTTAATCCTGAAGGAAATCAACCCTGAATATTCATTGGAAAAAGCAATGCTAAAGCTGAAGCTCCAATACTTTGGCCACTTGATGCAAAGAACAGACTCATTGGAAAAGACACTGATGTTGGGAAAGGGTGAAGGCAAAAGGAGAAGGGGGCAAAAGAGGATGAGATGGTTACATGGCATCACTGATTCAATGGACGTGAATTTGAGCAAATTCTGGGAGATAGTGAAGGACAGGGAAGCCTGGCATGCAACAGTCCATGGGGTTGTAAAGAGTCAGACACGACTTATCAACCGAACAACAACAAAAAAAAAAAAACCGATGTGATTAAAGTTATCAATCTTAAAATGGGGAGATTATCTTGGACTATCTGTGTGTCCAATACAATTGCATGAGTCCTTAAAAATGGAGACGCTTTCCCTTGTGTAGTCAGAGAGAGATATGATGATGCAGAAAAAAATGCAACCTGAGGATTAAATGACAGCTAGCTTCAAAGGTGAAGAAGGAAGTAATGAAGCAGAGTGCAAGTGGTCTTAAGAAGTTGGAGGAGGGAAGGAAATGGATTCTCCACCAGGAAACACAGCCCTTTTGACATCTTGACAGCTCAGTAAAATGCAGGTCAGACTTCTGTCAAAAAGAGGACTATAACATGGCACATTTTTGCTGTTTAAGACACTAGATGTGTGGAAATTTCTTACAGCAACAATGAAAAAACAAGTAATATAGTATTCTCTCCTGTTCAGTTGTAATTCATTTTTTTGAATTAATAAGTCTTTGTATTCACTTGACATTGTATACCCTTTACGTTAAGTTAAATACCTATTCGAATCGGTAGTTTGTTCTCTGTCTCGTGATTGGCCAGAATTGGCAGTGGGGATGGTTCCATGAGACAGACCCTCAGAGATGGGGTTTTAGTGTCACTTCATTGGCAGTCAAGTCCCAGATCCTTTCCAGTGGAAAATGGGATTCTTGTAATCCATGGAATGCAGTGGAGTATAAACAGTGAAACTGCCTGCCGTCACTGACCGTGATAATGAACCACTGACAACAACTGTCTCAAGTCTCAAGCGCCCGCTGCACTTGACTGTAAGACAGTGGTCATGCGTCTAAGTCGCTCAGCTGTGTCTGACTCTGCGACCCCATGGGCTATAGCCCAGCAGGCTCTGTCCATGGGATTCTCCAGGCAAGGATATTGGAATGGGTAACCGTTTCCTCTTGCAGAGGATCTTCCCAACCCAGGGCTCAAACCCACACCTCTTCTGTCTCTGCGCTGGCAGGCAGGTTCTTTACCACTAGCGCCACCTGGGAAGCCCTATGACTGTGGTACTGATGAAGAAACTACAGTATTTTCAGTGCAACATTTACAAAAGTTGCAAAAAGAAAATGCCAAGCTCATGTCCTTTAATTCTCAGTTAAAAGCACAGTTTGAAAACTGGAGAACTGGGTTTTCTGTTCTCTGATCACAAATATATCATTGATTTCTCTGATATATATCATATTAATAGGTCATTGATAGAGATGCATTTACTAGATTCCAGATTAAATGTATCATTTCGTGGAGCTGGAGGTGGCATCACCAACTTTCTTAGTCGTCTGATGGAAACTTTAATTCACTTGTGTCCTACAATAGATGAGGTTAATATTTCTAACTTGTCTGGCATGTGGCGAGAGAACTAAAAGTCTTAAGGATACACGAATTAAGTTTTATAAAAATTCATGTCTTAAGAATATAGGGGAGTTGGGCATGGATTTATTGTATATGACTTGTGCATTTATCCCAAATATATCTTCCAAGGAAGCACCAGAGACACTCCTTTCACTAATGTCTGGAGAAGTACATTAGCAAATCAAGCATTTATATTCTTGATAGTAATTCTCTTTTATAAATCATCTATGGCTATTGAAATACCATCATTGAAATAATCTCTCTGAATTCAATGGAAAGCATGGGCTCTGGGTAGCATAGATTAAGAGGCAGTATTTTATCATCAAAAACAATGCGGGCACATCACTCGTTAAGCATAACAGCAATGTACCAGTGATCAGAATAAAAGATATGAGCAGTCAATAAAGTAGAATTCTACAAACTATGGCCTTTGGCCATATCATATTCTCCTCTAAATAAACTGTTTGGCTTTCTGACAAAAAAGATGTATCTTGGCAAATGTCTGTGGAGAATAATAAGCTTAATCAGACAGTGAATGTAATTGAAGCCACTATTCTAAATGTGCTATCTTTACTGGAGCAGACAAGCATACACACGGGCAGTTGCTATGCGGCTATTGACACTTGTTAATCAGTCGCTCAGTCGTGTCCGACTCTTTGCAACCCTGCGGACTGCAGCAAGCCAGGCTTCCCTGTCCCTCACCATCTCCTTCTCCAAATGTACAACGGCTTACTAAACTCTCAGATAAGATGCTAGTCGGTAGGCAACTGAAACTGTCCTCAAGGATGCTATTTATCCTGTGAATTAGAGATTCTATTATGGTGTCGTCTCCCCTAGATACGGAAAACGTGGATCCTAGAATCTAAGAGTGCTCATTGGAATGGCTCCTCCCTCCGTGTTACTGAGTAAGTCACTGCCATCCATGTTGCTTTCTCTCCTGAGAAACTCTGAGCTCGGTGGTTTGGAGGACTCAGTTCCCAAGGGAAGAGTGTTCCCACCACGGAGCACGACAGCGCTTAATTAAGTTGAACGATGGATTTGCTGCTGGACCATTTAGGGCCTTGATGCCTCTGAAACAAGAGGCAGGAAAAGGAGTCACCCGAGAGGCCAGGGTTGTCAGTGTTCAGTCACTAAGTGATCCCAACTACTAAGGAGAAAATGCTACACAGTGGGGAGGGGGCAGAGAACTATGTCTAGAAGCCAGGGAATCCTCTGAGATGCCTTTTGGTACTTAAAAAGAAAACTAAGAAACCTTTAGCAACCCCCAAAATCAGAACTATTGGATAATCAAACCCTTTGAGATCAAGTGTTTAGGTGACTATGACAAGTAAAATCCCAACTAATTGAGGTCCTCCTTGAGAGTAAGGTAATATGGAATGGTAGCTGAAGAAGGTAGTCCTAGATCAGTTACAGACCAATTACAGACTTGTAACCAATTATGAGACAGAGATACGTAGTAGCTTTGTTTATTTTTTCTTTGCTTGTCTATGCGTGTGTTTCTATATGCTAATTATTTTCTTCTTTTGTCTTCTTCTACTAATTATTAATTTACATACAAATTGTCATAGGCTAACCTTATGATTTAGTTTTTAGGTGACGTATACAAGAGGACTATGACAAAATTTGAAGAGTGATTTAATATAGTTAACAATGGATTGGACTTCCCTGGTAGCTCAGCTGGTAAAGAATCTGCCTGCAATGCAGAAGACCCCAGGTTGATTCCTGGGTCGAGAAGATCCCCTGGAGAATTGAATGGCAACCCACTCCAGTACTCTTGCCTGGAAAATCCCATGGATGGAGGAGCCTGGTGGGCTGCAGTCCATGGGGTTTCTGAGGGTCGGACATGACTGAGCGACTTCACTTTCACTTTTCATTTTCATGCATTGGAGAAGGAAATGGCAACCCACTCCAGTGTTCTTGCCTGGAGAATCCCAGGGACAGGGGAGCCTGGTGGGCTGCTGTCTATGGGGTCGCACAGAGTCAGACTCGACTGAAGTGACTTAGCAGCAGCAGCAGCAGCAATGTGGGAGACCTAGGTTTGGCCCTGGTTTGGGAAGATACCCTGGAGGAGGGCATGGCATCCAGTATTCTTGCCTGGAGAATCCCCATGGACAAAGGAGCCTGGTGGGCTATAGTCCGTGAGGTTGGGAAGAATCAGACATGACTGATTCATACTAAGTATGCACACACACACACACACACACACAATGGATTAAATGTGTCTTGGGACTCTGTCCCTTCACATGTTAGGGAATGGTTGGCAATTTTACTTTTACTAATTATATCTCTCTGGTTTAGTGGAAACTGTTAATTTGTTATTAAAATCAAAAGAATGAACTGTGCCCCTTAACAACTCTTTGCCTTTTAGTGAATCCTTCTTTCTTTGACTTGTTTGTGATACTGAATCTGAATCCTGCAAGGATTCCCACTCTGCCAGTTGGCACAATGTTAACTTTGTAAGCAAACAACCCCAGAAGAAGACTGCAAGGGGGATGGCCCCAGCTCTGCTCCCACAGCCCACGGCACCATTGGTGAGAAGGATACCGACATACAGTGGCATTCACCTCCCAGTGAATCTCAGTCTGGACAAGACGGGGGACTCCCAGTAACTTTCAGCACCACCCCAGCAGGTGACATTCCAACAAGATTTACCAGATACCCAAGGAAAAGCTTCTCAACAAGTCCCGGTGGCAATCCAGTAGGAAATGTCCCAGGACGTTCCTCTGGTGACTCAGATGTGGACTCTAAGCACTTCCTCCCCAGCAAGTAGCTTCTTGTTTGCCAGTAGCACCTCAACTAAATCTTCCACCATCCGATGGGACTACGTCTGCATCCTTCCCACTTCGGGCTGAATCCTAACCTTCCAGGGAGGGAAATTTCCAACTTTGTTCTTTCTGTGTGTCTGTTCTCAGGCCCGGAAGCAGTAGCCGCTCTCTGTATCTGCTATTTTTGCATCCTTTACAGTTCTCTTTACCCTCTAATAGTTAGTTGCCTATTGGTTATAATGCTTTAGATGTTCTATGTTCATTTCTACGTTCTGACTGAGTGAGTGAGTGAAGTCTCTCAGTCATGTCCGACTCTTTGCAACCCCGTGGACTATAGCCTATCAGGCTTCTCCGACCATGGGATTCTCCAGGCAAGAATACTGGAGTAGGTTACCATTTCCTTCTCCAGGGGATCTTCCTGACCCAGGGATTGAACCCGGGTCTCCCACATTGGAGGCAGATGCTTTAACCTCTGAGCCACCAGGGAAGCCCGGACAGTGACTAATACATATACCCACTAAATATAAATTCTGCAAAACAAAGACTCAGTTTTTGTTTCCTATTGTATCACAAGAGCCTAGAACATTGTCTAATATATCAATGTTCTCAGCATATCAATAAATGTTTGTTGAAGTAATCAAAGTATTTGCTCATTAAATGTTGTAAATTTAAGAAGACAAGTGTGTCAAGGTTGGCATCCATTTTGTTGATAAAATAACTTGAGCCCATGGTGAGGTTATTCTTTGAGAGATATCAGAAGAGACACATTTGGTTCAAATGAACATAAGAAGTTACAGATTTGGCATATTCAGCAGCAAATGGATAAAGGATATTAATGAGAGCCTATAAAATGAGGAGCTTGCTCTGGGAAATATCACCATTTAAGAAAGTGGTAGTGTTCTTGCCTGGAGAACCCCAGGGACGGCGGAGCCTGGTGGGCTGCCAGCTATGGGGTCGCACAGAGTCGGACACGACTGAAGTGACTTAGCAGCAGCAGCAGAGAAAATAAAAATTTTGTGAGACAGAGTAGCTGGAAGTAAAAATGTAAGGAAATAGTGATATAGAAACCAAATATGGAAACCAAGTCTTTCTCATGCTTTTTATGCTCATCCACCACTCAGTACAATACTCATCACAGATAAAGGTGTTTTTCATATCACTGAAATAAATATCATTAATAACAATCTTTTGGTTCTGCATATAATTTTGTTATAATAAAAAATAGATGACTATAGCATATTTTACATGTATTAAAAAGGAAGAAATACCTGCAAGTTAGATGCATATGTTAGTCACAAAGCAGAAACATAAAATTTTCACTACAAATAGAAAAATTCAAATTGGTTAAAAAAATCAGATGTAATTTTTGGTTACCAGATGTACTGAGATTTTTGAGAAAAGATAATTCCTTTGCCTGTGGAGACACTGCAAAATGATCATAGAGCTTACAAAAGTATAAATTGGGCTAAATAGTTAGAAATACCAATCAAAATTTAGATGTGAGCATTGTTTTTCTTTAGAAGTATTTCTGGAAATCTTCTCCTATGAAAATCAATTATTGCTTAGTCGCTTCAGTTGTGTCCGACTCTGTGCAACCCCATGGACTGCAGCCTACCAGGCTTCTCCATCCCTGGGATTTTCCAGGCAACAGTACTGGAGTGGGGTGCCATTGCCTTCTCCAATCAATTATTAATAATATATAAATACATTTAGGTGATTGAAACATCCAATAATAGGAGAAATGATAAATTATGATGTACAGAAGATATGAGGTCATGCTGAAAATGTTATGGGAACACTGTGTATGTGCTAAGTCATTTCAGTCATTTCCAACTCTTTGTGACCCTCTGGACTGTAGCCCTCCAGGCTCCTCCGTCCATGGGGTTCTCCAGGCAAGAACACTGGAGTGGCTTGCCATGCCCTCCCCCAGGGGATCTTCCCGACCCAAGGATGACAACTGGATCTCTTCTGTCTCCTGTGCTGGAAGGCAGGTTCTTTACCACTAGCACCACCCGGAAAGTTCCATGGGAACACCTTAGTGCAAATGTTAGTTTGCTCTGGTTACCATAATGAAACACCACAGACTGAGTGTTTGAAAATGGAAGTTTATTTTTACATATTTCTGACCGACTGAATTGAATGGACTCAGTGGACCTGAGCTTGAGCAAACTCAGGGAGAGAGTAAAGGACAAGGAAGTCTGGTGTGCTGCAGCCCAGGGGGTGGCAAAGAGTCAGACAGGACTTCGTGACGGAACAGCAGCGGTTTGCTGGCTCAGCCGCACCCAGTCTGAGTACCTGAGGACAAGCCAGGAGACATCAGTTAGCCTCAGATGGCGTTCCTGCTGGGACTGGCACCCTACCATGCCCTAGGCGAGTCAGTAACTTCAGTTTATGAACCTCAAAGCAGCTTGGTTTATCACAGTCTAGTAAGGGATTTATCTTAACCCTATCCAGGATGATCAACCTACTTCAAGCGCTTCTGCCTTACAAACTGCTCCACCTCAGTTCAGTTCAGTTCAGTTCACTTGCTCAGTCGTGCCCAACTCTTTGTGACCCCATGGACTGCAGCACACCAGGCCTCCCTGTCCATCACCAACTCCTGGAGTTTACTCAAACTTATGTCCATTGAGTTGGTGATGCCATCCAACCATCTCATTCTCTGTAGTCCCCTTCTCCTCCCGCCTTCAATCTTTCCCATCATCAGGGTCTTTTCCAATGAGTCAGTTCTTTGCATCAGGTGGCCAAAGGATTGGAGTTTCAGCTTCAGCATCAGTCCTTCCAATGAATATTCAGGATTGATTTCCTTTAGACTTGATGGGTTTGATCTCCTTGCAGTGCAAAGGACTCTCAAAAAAAGAGTCTTCTCCAACACCACATTTCAAAAGCATCAATTCTTCAGTGCTCAGCCTTCTTTATGGTCCAGCTGTCACATCCATACATGACTACTGGAAAAAGCATAGCTTTGACTAGGCAGACCTTTGCTGGCAAAGTAGTGTCTCTGTTTTTGATAGCTTGTATAACTGTGTTGGTTCTCACGCTGACCGCTCTGCTTGGCCAGCACCACCACAGTACCCGCCTCTTAGCCCTTGCTGCCATGTACGTCGGTCCCCTTCCAGTATACCTCCTGGCCAAAACTTCTTGATTCCGATGAGTAGATTCAAAACGAATTTGTTATAACAATCCTTTAAGGACTCACGTCTGTGTATTCTCCTAAGTATACCAAGATCATGAGACATTAAACTTTCTTTCTGCAATTGGCATGAGCCTTTAGGGGTCAATTTGATATGATTAATTTCCTAGGTAAAGCTATGAAACAGTGGCAGGGACAAGATATGAGCATCTTTCATTTAGTGTATGAATAAAGGTGACCCTTTCAGCCATAATTGCAAAGAGTCTGAATAAGCCATCCTGAAATTGAAAGGTTATCTCAGTGTAATTGTAATTTTGCTAACTTGAAGTAATAAAAAATAGTCATCTAATGAATATCTTATATAAAGACTCAGTCAATTAAAATCTTTGATGGTACGTGAAAACGTTCATAGTCTATGCAGTATTTTGATCTTTATCAACCTCAAAGTGGACTTTTTTAATATCATCGTGTATTTTCAAGGAAACCATCTAGACTTTTTAAATTTCTAAACTTTAAAAGTTATATGCAACACTTAACTGTAAGAATTTTATTGACTGCAAGTTTCTGTTTTTGATGGAAAATGAAGATAATTTTGATCATTTTCTCTCCCTTTGCTGAAATTTTAGCGCCTTCTACCATAGGTTCCTAATGATGAATCATGAATTTCATTAATTAGGAATTAGGTTAGGATAAAATAAAAAGGAGTTCTTTCTGTCTTATCTTTTATCTTCTTAAAATATTCAAACTGAGACAAACCTTTAGAAAGTCTTATGTGATCTGTACTGAAAGGCAAGCAGTTGGACAAAACAAATTCTGTTATGAATTATGTTTATTTTATAATTAAAAGTAACACATCATTTGGAAGAAACAAAATATTAAAACATAGAGACAGTGTTCTTTAGCCAGTTAGTTTCAATTAAGGTGATTAATACTTCTGACAATAAGATATTTTTATTATTCTTTATGCTTAGATCTTTTTCTGATTTCACTTTTGAATGTTTCTCCTGTTCCAAATGTTTCCACACTTAAAAAGAAAGTCTCTAATCCTACTATTTGCAGATGTATTTTTTTGTAGTAAAGGGAATTCACTACATTAAAAGAATGAAAACAAATTCTAGATGAGCATTTCCTGTTATCTATTGTTGTGTAACAAACTGTTCCAAATTTTAGGGACTGAAATCATTTTAACGGGTCACATTGTTTTGGGCCAGGAACTTAAGCTTGTGAGTAAGACCTGTGAGTGAGTTTCCAGTTCCCTGTGGTACCGACGCTGTTCACTCAGTGACATTCAGCTTCAAGGTCCCCTTGCTTTCGTTATCCAGGATAGCTTCACTCATATATGAGTTTTTTATTCATATCCCTTATCAGGGATAGTAAAGCCAGGGCCTATTT
>NW_011494805.1:2055445-2064935 GCF_000754665.1 Bison bison bison | reverse complement strand
GGTGTTTAGTCGCTAAGCCATGTCCGACTCTTGCGACCCCAAGGACTGTAGCCCACCAGGCTCCTCTGTCCATGGGATTCTTCAGGCAAGAATACTGGAGTGGGTTGCCATTTCCTTCTCCAGGGGATCTTCCCAACCCAGGAATCAAACCCAGGTCTCCTGCACTGCAGGCAGAGTCTTTACCAACTGATCTAGGAGGGAATCCCTAGAATGCTCTTTTCCCCATCAAATCGCAAGGCTTCTCCATTCATTCTGTCCAGAAGGAAAGTTTATGCTAGCCCAGAAGTCTAGAAGACCAAGGGAGTTCCAGTCTTCTTAACTGCTCATCATGGACCTACATTTCCACCACACACCATGGTCACATGGACGCCTACACTCAAGGAGAAGGCTGATAGGAAAATGTCAAACAGCTTGTGGCCCTCTTTACTCTGACACAGCACTACGATGCTCTGCTGGCTTCAGCACATTTTGCGTCATAGACTGGCACTTGCTCCACGTTTCCATTACCTTTGGGCTCTGCAAACATGAGCGTCCTGGGAATGATTCCTGAAAGAGTCCATGACTGTGGGATTACTCTTCAGGAGACAAACGCTATGATTTAACTTTTACCTTCATCTCTAGATAATCATTTACCCAGAAGAAATTACATGAACTGTGTTTCTGTTCTATGATTCCCAAGAGCCACTGTTAATGTGTGTGGTAGCAGGTTGACTCTGCTTTTGAACACAGCAAGGAACAGCATCACGATATCCCCCATGTGGCCAATGGAACCAGTCAGTCTCCTTCCACAGACAGACAAACCCAAGCTCCACTGTTACCCTTCTTGTTTCTTGACTCTATAAATAGTCCTACTTTGCTCACAAACCAAGAGTTTAGATTAATTTGATCTGCAGGTCTTTAAAAAGCTGCTGCTGCTGCTGCTAAGTGACTTCAGTCGTGTCCGACTCGTGCAACCCCATAGACGGCAGCCCAACAGGCTCCTCTGTCCACAGGTTTCTCTAGACAAGAAAACTGGAGTGGGTTGCCATTTCCTTCTCCACTTTAAAAAGCTAGGAAAGCTATATTGGCAACTGGAGTACATAGTGACTGACTGACTTTTATCTTTCCTATTTATATTTACATAGTCTTTTGTTCAGATTCAAAATGGCAAAAATATTTTCAAAGGTTCTGCCCAACTGGTAAATCCTTCCTCCCATTAAAACAGCTGCAAGGTATTTAATAAAAGAGCACGTCAACATTATTGGGAAAATCTCAGTTTTTATAGATTAAAGTCAATTGGCTAAGATCAAATTATTAGATATATTGACAAATAAACTCAGAAGAATAAATGTATAAAAATAGCATTTCATATTGTTAATAGCTTATTTAATTCCTTGAATCTGGAAACATCTCTTTTTATTTTTCTTTTCTGGACTATTTTCCTTCTTAAAAGAATTAAAAGAGATCACATATAAAAGGATATCAAGGTTGAAGGTCAATCTCATTAGTAAAGTTTGCATAACATGTGCTGAAAGAAAGTAGATGGACTCATGCATACAATAAAGCTTCATATTTTCACATGAGTATCTTAGTGTAACGATTCTGGAAACAATTTTTTCTTCATTTTTATTATGATGCATTTTTAAGCAACCTTTCTATTTCCATGACCTCTTAACCTGCACTGAGCAGAATTCAGAATTATTTTCCAGAATGAATGTCAATGCTCCCTTATTCATTGTAATTCAAATAGGTGTCTGATAAATAATGAATGTGAGTGGACATTAAGTTTTAATTAGTTGAATGGAGTAATCAGATATGGCTAAATAGTTGGAAGATATTTGCATGGAAAACATGCAATAATTTTCTGTGCAGCAATTTTTATTTCTTGATTTCTAATATATGTAATATGATATCTACAGTGGAATCGCATAAGTCGGTCACAGTAAGAACTTCATGTAGATATTAAAACTGTAAGTTATATTTCCTAAAGATTTTTCATTTTGGAGCAATGTCATTATTTAAGCAATTTTAGAACAAATGTAACATATTAGCACTGATTTAATTTATTCATTAAATTTTTAAAAATTGAGCTACATTAATTTTTTTCCAATGTTTGGAATATGTGTGTTATTCACTAAAGAGAACATAAAGTTTTAGTTGTTTATATTTTTATGCTTTCTTGGAATTTCTAATAGTATGTAAACATAAAAGTAAATCATAGTTTCAATTTTAGATTATGTTTTCTACAGATATTAATTGGAATACCTGACTTGACATTTAACAGTCCTTAAAAATGCCAGCGCTGATTTAGTAGAAACATTGTTTTCAAAATTAAAAATGCAACTGTGCTAAAAGCTATTGAGTCTTGACTTTCTGACGTGTATCTACATGATTTCGATTTTTTGAACTTTTGATAAGTTGTATTAATAAAAAGGAGCTATTTGCATTAAGAAGCCTGCTAAGAGAGATGTAAAGTAAAAACCTAATTAATAAAAGATGAAATTCAAAGAGAAACAAAGCTGTCTGTGTTTTTATCTTGGTTCTGCCACTACCTTTCTGGATGGTTAGGGATAAAATTCAGTTGACTCATGCTTAAGATTCAGAGCAGAGTCTAAGTGCTTCTCCAGCGCCAGTTCTCTGATTCTAGAAGTTTGTTCTGACTTTATTAATCTAATTTTACTCTCTGGCTTGGAGGCGATTACGATGAACATGCACAAGAACAAACTGGAAAGTAAGAAAAGTGTTTCTTTCGTATTTTCCCATTGGCCTGCCTCTAACATTTTGTGATGCAGGATAAAAGATAAAAAAAAAAAAAAAAGCCCATGCATCATATATCTAAATATTGAAGCTGTAATTCAAACTGTTAAACTCAATATGCTCTTCATTCCTATCTTGTTTAAATAACTTCAAAATGGCCTCAAAGATCCAATCCCATGCCTGATGGCAGCTTTCTTCCTCTCTTCACTCCAGATCCCTCCCAGCCCATGATGGACCGTGTGGGCATGTGTGTCGAGACCCCTGCATGGGCTGCCAAGCTCCATTCCTACCCCCATAAAATACAACATCTGGGCATCTTTCAAAAGGACAAACATAAAGAAGGAAACTAAACAGAGACTAGTGTTGGTGCTCTTAGGCAGGTATTCAAGGTCTCAGGAACTTAAACGTGACCTAGAATGGGAACTATGAGCCCGAAATGAAAACCTTCTCGTGGCCTTTGGGTCACTTCGTCCCACATGACAATGAACGCAGGAGCAGGGCCACAGTGGGCCCCATGGTTCACGGAACCGGGTGCGGGCCCTCCTGGTCCAGGCCTGAAAACTTACCTCTTCACAACATTTTCCTTTCCTTCATCTACTCAAGTCTTGTAAGAACAACCGATAATTCCTTTGATCCTACCTCTAACATATCAACACTTGGCCCAAAATTATCCTTTCCAGCAATATCCCTTCTGACAGACTTTTCTTTAGTTTCCATGGTAGATTCCATGGTAGATTCCAGACTTTGGGCATTTATAAATAAGGCAATGCTTCTTGAAAATTGTTAGATCCAAAGTTGAATTTTTTTTTCATATGCAAACGCATCATTTTAAGGGCTATTGACTGTTGATAGAGAACTTGAAGACAAAATATCTTCACTCAATAAAAGAATCTCTGAAGAGGTTCCACAGAAAAATGTCAGACAGAAAACTAAAATTCCCCAAACACTGATCGATTCAGATAGACTTACGAGAAAGAATCTATTTAGCACTGAAATAATACTTTCTTTAGAATGTGAAAACTTCATTTTATGGTGGAAGGACACTGCCAAAGACTAGCTGTATTTAATATTTTTAAGAATGTTAGTGATATATGAGAAGAAACTTAAAACGTGGGTATATGTATACATATAGCTCAGAGGTCTCCAACTCCCTGACCATGGACCAGTACTGGCCCGTGACCTGTTCAGAACCGGGTGCAGCCAGAGGTGGGCAGTGAGTGAGAAGCAAAGGCTCGTTTGTGTCTAGAGCCGCTCCTCATCCCTTGTTCTGCTGCCTGAGCTCTGCCTCCTGTCGGAGCAGCCCTGGGCTTAGATTCTCATGGGAGCTCCACACACTCTGGGTGTCAAGGTCTCATCACCTCCAGATAAGGGGACCTCCTAGGTGCAGGCAAACACGCTCAGGGCTCCCGCTGATTCTGCATTAGGCCGCCTGCATAAATACTCCATTAAATATCAGAATGTAATAGTAGTAGAAATTAAGTGCACAGGAAGTATAATGAGCTTGAATCACCCCTAAACCATACTACTTACCCCAGTCCAGGGAAAAATCGTCTTCCACGAAACCAGTGCCTGATGCCAAAAAGGTTCAGGGGCCTCTGATATGGCTGATTCACTTTGCTGGACAGCAGAAGCTAGCACAACATTGTTAAGCAACTAGACTTCAATAAAAAAATGTTTAAAGAACATTAGTGATATGGCAATGATAAAAAGACTCAAAATTTAAGTCACAACATCTCCACTTGTCTCTTGTTCTCGGTTCTAGAATTTCACAAAACAAGTATTTTCAAAGCTTGAGAATCTGAGGCTCTCTCTAAAGGACAGAGGCTACTCTAAGTTCTGTCTGATACCAGTCTCATCACTGTTCAACCCATCTTTCAAAAGCTTTTTGTGATGCAAATATAATTATGCATTTCCCTGCTGGAAGCCAAATAATCAGTCCTAATTGTCTACGAGGTTAGTTAAGTGTCTTAGAGCTGCATAAAACCCTGTAAGATTTCAACTTTGCCAAACATGCTCTTTCATCTCCTAACATCCTCCCCGTTGCTTATGATATCATGAAGGCATCATGTTGACTTGTCCACAATTAAGCTCAGACAGCACCGTGAGGGTTTCTTTGCCTTTCCAGTCACTGTTAAGGATGTCCATCTTTTATTCTCTTATCAACACTTTAAAAAAATCCTCTACTTACCACTCTAAATATTAATTTACCTTCAGTGAAAGATTCTCTATTCCTTTCTCCTTTGCATCTGCAGAGCCTAGCATTGGAGTTAAAATAAGTTTTAAATACATTTTTGTTGAAGTATGTAGTGATAATATTTGACTCCTGAAAGTAGCAGTGAGAAATGAAAAGGGGCAAAGCAACAAGCATTTTTCAGTTGAGCATTTCTCAAAAATTATGTTAGGTCATCATATTTCCCGAAGAAAATATGGATCTATAAGATGAACACAAGGTGAAATATTTGAAATCAGGAAGATTTCTAAAGTGTCAGATATGTGGTCATGATACCCTAAATGTTAAACCTCTGGAGATGTGACTTCAGTTTTCTGTTTATAGTTTAATTATAGGCAAATGTCTCATGTTGTCAAATTCTTGTTGAAAGAATAAATGAATGGATTGTTACATTCCAATCAAAACGGCAAAGCAGATGTGATTCTCATCCTCAGGAACAAGTAAGAATGCTGTACAGAATTCGACCAGAAACAGAAACTTTAAATACAGAACTGAGACTTTGGAAAGTAAAGAAAATCCCTAGAGGCAAGAGCCAGAGTGATAAACGGAAGAAGCCAGACTCATACTTGAGGTGGTGGGTGGCAAGCCTGGGAGTAGGTGTTTCCATGGAGACCCTCCTACTAAGTTAGTGTCCTTGAGGAGCTACAAATTCAATGAACTTTCTTTCAATCATACAAAGGAAAAAAATATTTCCCCAAGGGACTTGAATTTGTATTAAACTGCACCTGCATAATCTTGAAAACACAGAACAGGGACAATAAATTATAAGAGGAATACTGAGTGGCTGATGCGAGGAGACACGTTGAAGAGGAAAAAGCAGAGACCCTATGGGAGAATGTTTCCTTAATACAAGCCTCATAAGATTTCCACATATAGAGTCCTAACACACGGGAGGTACGGTTCAAAGCAGCAGAGAGCACAAAGAAAAAGCTAAATGATCAAAGAAATACAGGGAAAACATTCCTAATAGGAACTTATCTCTGTTAACCCTCATAAGGAACTTCTAAGGAATGTGCTTAAAAAAAAGATAATTATCCCCAAATATGGTCAGAGCTAATAGAAGATATAGTATTAAAAGAACTTATAAACAGTTGCATAAATCTGTAGTAATATTAAACACAGAAAAGGGCAATAGGGTATCTCATTTGGAGAAATAAAACCTAAGGTATATTTAAAATATAGTATTCTAATAACCTGAACACAGCAGATAATGATCAAAGATGAAGTGTTATGAGAATCTGGTGTAAGCAGATATTAACATATATGTAGATAATGTATGTTGTCTTGTTCTTGAAGAAGAGAATATAGAAAATATATACCACATTTTCAGATCAAGAGGAAAATAATACAAATAATTTAAAATCCAGAAAATAAATAAGTAGAATTGTTTAAATTGCTAATGAGCCTCTAAGATTGCAATAATGTAACAACACCAAGTGAAAAGTGCAAAAACATTTTTTAAATAAAGAAGATTAATTCATAACAATCAAAAGTATATTTCAACAGGAAAAACTTAAATTTTTATGCACCTAATAGTAAAGCATATCAAGCACAAACTGAAAAAATCGAAAAGACATCCAGAAATCTGAAAACTCAGTAGGACACTTTAGCACATCTTTTATAGTACTCAATCACTCAAAAATAAAACATGCATTTTTCTCTTTCTGACTTACTTCACTCTGTATAATAGGCTCTAGGTTCATCCACTCATGTTGATGTACGACAGAAATCAAAACATTGTAAACCAATCATCAATCAATTAAAAATAACTAAATATTTTTAAATATGCAAAAATAGGGACTATTTAAGCAACATATACAGCTTTTTCCAGTAGATCCATATATAATTTTCATTTAAACTATATAATATACAATGATCTAATAGATATCTAAGAGCATACAAAATATTTATAAAAATTGAATACATAGTTGACCACAAAATATGTCTCAACAAATATTACAAAATCAATATCATAGAGACCCTAATATTCTAAACTTAAAATAATATTCTGTTGCAAGAACATAATTTTTTAAATCCTCACATTTAAGAATGTTAAAATGCATGTGCCAAATTCTCTCTCCCACACTTAATAACTATTTGACCTTAAGTAAAGTTATTTAACCAATAGGTGCTTCAGAGTTTTCATCTGTAAAAACTAATATTATCTGTTTTATCAACTTCCTACAAGGATGAATTTGTTACATGAAAGTGCTTAGAATCCATCACATGGTAAACTCTTTCTCAAAAATGTTTTTATGATTATAATTCTGCCTTTCTTCTATTTGCATAGGAAAAAAATATTTATATACCATGTTATCTTCTCCAGCAAGTTATAGTTTAATTTCATATGGTTACCTCCTAGTTTCATAGTTAACCCTTTCGAGTCTGATAAACTTGCAACTAAAAAATGACTTGAATAAAATTAAAACTGAATTCAGGATCTTTTTTTTCCACGCAGGAATGACATGCGGTTGTTCACGTGAGTTGTGTTTTGTATGTGGGTGAATATGTGTGTTTTCTCGAGAAAGTGCGTTTTCAGGCGAAAAATCAAAAGGGCCCTGAACGCGCGCCCCTGCTGCGGCTGAGCCGTCGCTGCTCAGATGAGCTGGTGGACGAGACGCCCGCGCCGGCCCAGCAGGCTGTCTGGCCGCGCAGTGGAGGCGCACGCACGTGCAGAGCTGGCCGGGCCACGCGGAGGTGCAGAGGTTCCTGCCGGGCTGCCAGCCTGGCGAGTCCCGGTGGAGCCTCTTTGGGGGAGCCACTCTGCAGGCCAGGGCGGGTCACCGGGCGCGACGAGGAGGGAGGTGTTTCTGAGGAGCCGGCGGGAAACAGGCTGCGCGGGTTGGGTCCTCGGGAGAACGCTGGGGTGGGGGCACGGCTTATTTAGGCTGATGGGCAGGGGCAGAACTGGTGCCCACCAGTACCTGTCAGCTAGAAGGAGAGCAAAAATAAATAAGCCAGGCTTGCAGATGCGTCTGTCCCTAGAGAAAGGTTTACCAGAACCGCCCCTCCAGAACAGGCCCCCCAGGCTAGTGAACGAGCCTTCCCGGGCATGAAGAGGCCCTTTGCAAAGGGCCGCCTCTGCGCGGGACCCAGTGGCGCACATGCCCCTCGGGGGCGGGCTCGGGCTGTGACAGCGCTCCGCTCTGAGACGTTACCCTGCTGGGGCATCACCCTGCTGGCGTTCAGACCCTGATGATCCGGGCGCTCGTGTTCCGGGTGCAGGTCCCCCAGGTGGAAAGCCTGACGGGGTGCTCGACCCCCTCGTCCTCGGGGAAGCCTCTCACGGTGACATGCCTCCTGCTTTGGGTCACCCCCCTGAGGACCGGGGTTCTGAGTAGACCGTGTCTGACCTTCCCACCCCTCACTGTGTGCGCCTCTGGCCACGTTCTTGGTTGTGGAGAATGTCCTGCTAGTCTTCAGGTCATTCTCAAAGACGGCTGTTCTGTATGCACCTTAATTTTGTGTGTCCACAGGAGAAGCTGAGTTCAGGAACTTCCTACTCCACCATCTCGACCTGAATTGTACTAGACTCAATTTTGTTTATTTAATCCCATCTTTCACCTCCAGTCTCTCCATTAGAAGTGAGTGATTTCCCATTGACTTATTTCTTAAGATACGGTTTAAAAATTGAGGGCTTTTTACTATTAGTTCAATCTTTTTAACAGAAACTCAATAATAGCTAAACTCGTATTAAGGGCTTCCCAAGTGGTACTTGGATAAGGCAATGGCAACCCACTCCAGCACTCTTACCTGGGAAATCCCATGGACAGAGGAGCCTGGTAAGCTACAGTCCATGGGGTCGCGAAGAGTTGGACTTGACTGAAGCGACTTCACTTTAACTTCTCACTTTCATGCACTGGAGAAGGAAATGGCAACCCATTCCAGTGTGCTTGCCTGGAGAATCCCAGGGACAGAGGAGCATGGTGGGCTGCCGTCTGTGGGGTCTGACAGCGGACACGACTGATGCAACTTAGCAGCAGCAGCAAGTGGTACTAGTGGTGAGTTCAGTTCAGTCGCTCAGTCGTGTCCGACTCTTCGTGACCCCATGAATCGCAGCACGCCAGGCCTCCCTGTCCATCACCAGATCCCAGAGTTCACCCAGACTCATGTCCATCAAGTCAGTGATGCCATCCAGCCATCTCATCCTCTGTCGTCCCCTTCTCCTCCTGCCCCCAATCCCTCCCAGCATCAGAGTCTTTTCCAATGAGTCAACTCTTCGCATGAGGTGGCCAAAGTACTGGAGTTTCAGCTTTAGCATCATTCCTTCCAAAGAAATCCCAGGGCTGATCTCCTTCAGAATGGACTGGTTGGATCTCCTTGCAGTCCAAGGGACTCTCAAGACTCTTCTCCAACACCACAGTTCAAAAGCATCAATTCTTTGGCACTCAGCCTTCTTCACAGTCCAACTCTCACATCCATATATGACCACAGGAAAAACCATAGCCTTGACTAGACAAACCTTTGTTGGCAAAGTAATGTCTCTGCTTTTGAATATGCTGTCTAGGTTGGTTATAACTTTCC
>NW_011494805.1:2055148-2055345 GCF_000754665.1 Bison bison bison | reverse complement strand
TAATCTCAGTACAGAACTAGGAAATAATGTGATTAGGATTTGAAACCCTGGCACTCTCTCTCTGGGCTTCCCTGGTGGCTCAGTGGGTAAAGCGTCTGCCTACAATGTGGGAGACCTGGGTTCGATCCCTGGGTCGGGAAGATCCCCTGGAGAAGGAAATGGCAACCCACTCCAGTACTCTTGCCTGGAAAATCCCA
>NW_011494805.1:2054600-2055048 GCF_000754665.1 Bison bison bison | reverse complement strand
GCCTTCTTCACAGTCCAACTCTCACATCCATATATGACCACAGGAAAAACCATAGCCTTGACTAGACAAACCTTTGTTGGCAAAGTAATGTCTCTGCTTTTGAATATGCTGTCTAGGTTGGTTATAACTTTCCTTCCAAGGAGTAAGTGTCTTTTAATTTCATGGCTGCAGTCACTATCTGCTAGTGGTAAAGAACCTGCCAATACAGGAGACTTAAGAGATATGGGCTTGATCCCTGGGTTGGGAAGATCTCCTGAAGGAAGGCATAGCTTCCCAGTCCAGTATTCTTGCCTGGAGAATCCCATGGACAGAGGAGCCTGGTGGGCTACAGTCCATGGGGTCACAAAACAGCTGGACACGACTGAGTGACTTAGCACACACACATGCAAACGAGTATTAAGTATTTCTACCTGCCAGATATTCTGAGAATATCCTGTAATCTCAGTAC
>NW_011494805.1:2041339-2054500 GCF_000754665.1 Bison bison bison | reverse complement strand
GGGTTCGATCCCTGGGTCGGGAAGATCCCCTGGAGAAGGAAATGGCAACCCACTCCAGTACTCTTGCCTGGAAAATCCCACAGACTGAGAAGCCTGGTAGGCTACAGTCCATGGGGTCACATAGAGTCGGGCACGACTGAGCGACTTTCCCTTCACTTCCCTTCTTCCCTTCACTCTCTCTCTAGAATTTTATCTCTTAAGTGCTAAACAGTGCCAAACCTTAATCTGGACAAACTGTATAGGTGAACATAAAATATACCTGATTTATGAAACATTCTAAACCAAAAGAAGTTGTTCCAGCTGTAAAAATTAGTGTAGACTGTGCTCCCATTTTTTAAAAAGTAGAACATACAAAATAAGCATTCTTCAGTAAAAAATTTCCAATATGCATGCTGATGCTTTTTTTTTTTTTTTACATTTTCACCCTAATCAGGATTATATAAGTATAAAAAAAAAAAACAACTTTCAACTATAATCTTTATAAGGTAAAATGGTAACTAGAATTGAAGAACTGAGAATATATGTGAAACAAGGTATAAAGGGATTGTGATAATGTAGATTAGCAAAAGGAAAGATGATGTCAAAGACAAAGGAAGTTTTAAATCTTTAAAACAAGCATGTATGAGAGAAAAGACATACTGGTTTCATAGTTTAGTTTACAGCCTAGCTAAGAAGATAAAGCATATCTAAAATCATTGGTAGAATGCTACTTATCATCACATTTTCAAATATGTATTACTGTGACCATCCTTACTATAGCTTTGGATGCCCTAATTTTTCACTTTCCTGTGCAATTTCAATGTGAACATTTGAATTGGCATTGAATTGAATAGAATATATGATCCATTTCTACTACTTCTCACACAACTTCAAGCTCGGCCAAAGTGAATATAATTTTCCAATATTTTATCATAAATCATTTTCTCTGGCCCTTTTCATTTTTTCCACCTCTTTACATTTATTGGGCCTCTGAGAATAATGCGACACTGGCAGTCATCAGTTTCCACTTATGCTTGCATAATAAAATGTTCTATCTTTGTATTCATATTGTATTCATTCACGAATTTCTGACAACAACAAATCAGTCTTCAGCAGATGGAGTGGGTTATAATCTAGGAGAGAATAAGCCCACTGTTAGTCAATGATTTGATGCTAAAATTGAAAAATACTTCCATATTTTATCTTTCTGGAATACTTTTACATTTCCTGGGTTTCTACCGCTTATATTTGAGAAGAGGGAACACTTCCTCACAAAGAATGACTATCAGTTGGAGATAGGGCTTCCCAGGTGGCGCTAGTGGTAAAGAACCTGCCTGCCAATGCAGGAGACGTAAGAGATGCGGGCTCAATCCCTGGGGCGTAAAGATCCCCTGGAGAGGGGCACGGCAACCCATTCCAGTATTCTTGCCTGGGAAATCCCATGGACAGAGGAGCCTGGCGGGCTACAGATCATAAGGCCGCAAAGAGCTGGTGAAATGACAGCACCCACAGACATAACTGCAAATAATTATGAAAGGAACAAAGGCTTTATTTCCACCCAAATAATGAAAAAGGAGAATGGAAATTCTTGTACCATACGTGGAACATGGTGACTACTCTGAGGACTCATTTAAAATAGAAGAACTGCAAGCAATCCAAATAAAATGAATGAATCTCAGTAATGAGTAACCAGAAATAGAATTGCATCATTATACAGTGGTTATACTTTTAATTTTTTGAGGACCCTCCATACTGTTTTCCATACTTACCATACTAGTTTACATCCCCACGGTATGTTAGAAATATGCTATCATTTTCAAGCATTATGAGGAACGTCCATTTGTGCTTCTGGGAATTTGTCGGTTTTATATAAGTTGTCAGTGTACATAGCATTATCTTATAATCCTTTTTTAATTTCTGTAGAATTGGTAATAATGTTATACTTTCATTTCTGATTTGGTCATTTGAATCTTTTTTCCCTAAGATAATCTTGCTAATTGTTTTCTCAATTTTGTTGGTCTTTCTAAAGAACCAACTTTTATTTCATTAATTTTCTCTATAATTTTTCTATTTTCTGTATCATTTATTTCTACTTTAATCTGTATTATTTCCTTCCTTCTGCAGGCTTGGATTTAGTTTGTTTTTTTTTCTAGTTCTTCAAACTGCAAAATTATATTGTTGATTATAGATCTTACCTTTTTATAATGTAAGTAACTATAGCTATAAATGTTCACTTAGCACTGATTTCTTTGTGTCTAGCAAATTTTCATGTTATGCTTTCATCTTCATTTATCTCTAAGTATTTTGTAATTTCCTTTGTGATTTCTTCTTCAATCCATTGGTTCCTTAAAAATGTGTCCTTTAATTTCCACAAAGCTGCTAATTTCCCAGTTTCCTTCTGTTATTGATTTCCAATTTTATCCCTCTGTGGTCAGAGAAGATACCTTGAATGATATTTACCTTTTTATATCTATTGAGATTTAAATTGTGGCCTAACATATGATCTCTCTTGGAAAATGTTCCATGATCACTTGAGAAGGATGTTTACATTATTATTGTTGGATAAAGTTCTCTGTGTATCTCTGTTAGATCTAGTTGGTTTATTGTGTTGTTCAAGTTCCCTATTTATGTTATATCTGATTGCTTTATTTATTATTGAGAGTGGAATCTTAAATTCTCTGTTATTATAGAAATATATGCCGGGGACCAGCCCCGGCTGATCCAGGGTATTCGAAGCGGGGACGGCGTCGGCAACCTATTTATTTAAATATTTTATCAAAGATATAAAGAGTAATAGGATGAGGATAGCTCAGTAGGAAAATTTAGTGGAGAAAAGAGGCTGAGTAGCTTGGTTTACGCGGGAGACCAATAAAACTTCAAGACAAGAAGTTTGCACCACTTACGTAGGCCGCAGGCGTCCTTTCGTTCTCCCGAAGGAGAGGAGACACTGAGGCCTCCCCGGTCGGATCTTAGAAGCCCAGGCATAATTAGTAAGCATGGCGGGTTCCGCGCTCCAGATGGAGACTCAGCCAGAATTTGGGAGACATGGGGAGACCAAGTTTTGGTGAACAAGGCCTGCACTTTATTTTCCAAAGTAGTTTTTATACCTTAAGTTATGCATAGAGGATAATGGGGGAAGGGGTGGAGTCATGCAAGGACAGCAGCTACTGGTCCTAATCGAAGCCAGGCTTTCAAACTTATCATATGCAAAAGTTCAGGTGAATTACATCATCTTCTGGCCAGGAGGCCTGTTAACATTTTAAGAAACTTATCTTTCTCTAAAGGTGATTATTCCAAAGTCAGGCACCAGCCTCCAAAAAAGCATTGGACAAAGCTGCATTCCTATAGGGCAAAGGTGAGGTGGGCTCAATCAAGAAAAGAATTAACTCAAGGGTCCAAGGTTACAAACATTGAGGCTACTACTTACATTTCTATACACCCATTATATCAATCAATACACTGCCAAGGACACAGTAGGTAAGGAGTATGGAGACTTAGCAGCAAACATTGGCCCAATAAGTGAAAAACCCTTCACCAATACAATTTCTAATCAATCTTTTAGCTACTCAAAAGAATCTGTGTTTAGACAGTTTAGAACATCTCATGCCTCTCACAGTTGGGAGGCTCTGAGCAATCACATGTGGCCGGAAAAACCTATTCAGGCAGGCTAGAGGATTTCCAAAGGAGTTTGTAGGTTAAACACTGTCACACCCAGGAATTATTAACTGGAGCTGTAAGCTAACTCTTTTTTCAGAGAGAGGTAGTGGGGGACAGCCCCCGTAAAGTCAGAGGTGTGGGTGAAAGCACAAAGCAGAAAGTAGGCAGACTCTGGTTTTGGGGGTAAATGCTCGAGAATTTCCAGGGAGACTCCTGAGGCTTGATCCCGCCTTTGCGTATGCCAAGCCTCCTTCCTCATGACCTTTGCCATGGGCGGAGCTCGCTCCCCGCAAATATATATCTATCCTTTCTATTCTTAAACTCTTGCTTCAAATATTTTGATGGTATTGTATTTGATATGCAAATGTTTATAATTATTATATCTTCTTGCCATATTGAATCTTTTATTAATATATAATATCCTTCATTTCATATGAAATTATCTTAATAAGATATATTTTGTCTGACATTAGTATAGCCACTCCTTTTATTTTTAGATACTCTTTTCATGGAATATCTTTATTCGTTCTTTGACTTTCAATACATTCATGTTTTGCATCTAAATTGAATCTTTTGTAGGTAACATATATTCTTTTTTCTTATCCTTTCTGACATTCTCTGTCTTTTAATTAAAAAGTTTAATCCATTTACATTTAAAGTAATTGTTGATATGGAAGGACTTACTTCTGTCTCTTGCTATTTGTTTTCTATATACTTTATATATAGCTTTTTTATATATATAAAAAAGCTATATATATATTTATATTTTATATTTATATTTATATATAGCTTTTTTTTTAATAGCTTTTTGTCCCTTATTTTCTGTATTAGCATCTGGTTTATATTCAGCAGATGCTTTATTGTGAAACATTTTAATCCCCTTCTAGTTTCCTTTTGTGTATATTCATTCCATAACCATTCTATTCTGTTTGTTGTTATCATGGGGACTACAGTTCACATTTTAAAGTTATAAGACTCTAATTTTACCAGCTTAACTTTAATAATACATCAGTTTGCTCATTAAAGGCGTTGTTCCAACCCCTTTTAGTTATCGATGTCACAAAATAACACCTTTGTATGTGGTGTGTCCAAAAAGAATTGTTTTCTGATGCTGCTTGTAATCTCTAACACGGTATTAACAAGTGATTATGCCTTGCCTTCACAGTAGATGTTAAATCAGTGATGGCACTTGTTCGTCAGGGGTAAAAGTGTGGTTGAACAGGCAGGAACAGTCCATCACCAGCCTTTTCCAATCCTCTAGTCTATTGCTGGTTAGGGCTGCATTTCATATTTGATATTTGCTAAGCACAGTGTGATTTTCAGTTTGGGTTCTACATGTATTAGCAGGAAGTGAAGAATAAGCGGCTTTGAAACTTTCATATTTTTGAGTGAGGAGAAGACAGGTTTTTTAAACGACTCTCCTTTTCCATCTCCACAGCTCTTCATCAGTATGCCTGGTTATGCCTTCCTCCTTCTCTCATTTCAGTTCCTCTTACATTAAAGTGTCTGTGCTGTGTCTTCATTTAACCCCAAAGGAATTTTGTAATATTAAAGTTACTCTATGTTTATTTGTTTTTAATTGCAAAAATGGTGAATGATGTGTGAGCTGTAGTAACTAACAAATGAAAGTGTATGTGAATGTGTATGTAAACTCTAAAATATATATCCTACAGTTATGAATGACTACTATGTGCTATGTACCAGTCACTATGTTAGGACAGGAATACAAATAAACACTTAAATTCTCTCCGTTCATAATACCCAAATCTAATTTTCTTTTGAGCTCTTATTCATATGGCAAGTAATATAGGCCTTCACTTGTAATATTAAAGCACTTTAGAAAGAAACGATACCTTAAAAGCAAATAAATTTTGCAGATGAAGAAAGGGGCTCAAAGCAATGGCTACTTTAGGGATGACTTGATGTCAGTGTGTTCTAGAATTAACATGTTGAAGTTATTCAGCTCTTCAGTGCTCTGAAAGAAGCTGCTTCTGGATATTAGCAGGGCACTTTTAGCTCTTTAGGACAGATTAATGCAGAATATTTTGAATGAGACCAAAAGTTCCAGATTAATCATTTTGTTTTTCTCTCTATTGTAGAAATCTTGATGTGAAAAGTGGTTGCTATTTGTTGAAGATCTCTGACAATATTCTTAGTTAATTCATTTCTTTCCATAACAATTGAATGTTGAAAATCCTTGAACACTGTTTCAGGAGGTAGGGGCCTTAGACTTATGATATATAAAACCTCTGCTCTTGAGAATATGAGTCTTATATCCAAAAGCAGCAAATAAGCAGGTATAAACAAATAAAATAAGCCCAAAGAATTTGCAATGAAAACTCCAAACTTGCAATGCATTTATAAAGCTAAAAGCTTGTTATAGGAAACAAAAAAAGGTGGAAATTTATTGAAATTGTGATATATTCAGAAATTCTTGGGAGTTTGGCAAGACTTTCCAAGCTAGATCTTGCCTTATTTTATCAATTCATATTATGGCAAGTTGATGTAAAAAGCATAACATGCTTTGTAAAACTTTGTTCCTGAAGTCTCAGTCAGCTTCTCTCTCTCCACACGTGCCCTAAGAGGATGACATGTAAAATGCCACTTTAAGAAGTATGGAAAAACAGGCAAGAAGAGATGGAGAAAACTTGATAGGTTCAGAGTCAGAAGGAGAAACGGGAAGTGTGCCTTGACCTTGCAGGTCCCACTGCAAGAGATTTGTTGGCTAGCTTAAACACAGCTTGTGAGCTTGGACGCACCCATGCAGGGCGCAGCTCCCAGCTCAAAGGCAGCCAACTGTACACAGACTTCAAGTGAAAGAGGTTCATTTGCTTACATTAAAGCCTGGCCGCAGGGGTCTCCATCTTGTTCAGTACACACTGGGGACCGCCGGATCCCTCTCCGGGAACGGAGACTGCGGCGGCCATCTTGGTGCTGGCCCTCTCCTTGCGCTCACCAAGGGGCGCCATTTTGTTTTCTTCAGGCTCAGCCCTTACGCTCCCCTCCCTGCTGCCTTACTCCAGTCACCAGGTGCTGTGTTTGTGCTCTTCCTATGTCTCCATCTAGATCTTTTCTTTATTATTTCTTTTTCTATTGGCGGGAGGGGGGATGGTTTCTTTTTCAGCAGGTACCATATCTGTGCTTCTCCTCCACCTTGCTACAGCCAGTGGGTGCCATTTTCGTGTTTTACCTCTGCTGTGCTTCAGAGAACATGTATCCTGGAAGGGAGCTTCGACAAGCATCTGGGTCCTTGATTTTGGTGGCTGTCGCCCCAGAGACACCCCTTGGCCACCTGGCTCTGGATGCCAGGGGAGCTGGGGGACCGCTGGGTCCCATGGGACTGTGACAATCAGAGAGTTCTTGGCAGGCTTTCACTCCCAAGACACTACACAATCAGAAGGCTGAAGCACAGTCTTTCTGTGAGGGAGGCTGGTTGGATTTTTGACCTACGGGGCAGGCTTCAGGTTTGATACAGGTCTAGGTAGCTACAGAACTACTCTCAAGGAACACAGGTTGGTGGACATCAGTTTTGGACACAGGTTGGTGGACATCAGTTTTGGACGTAGGTTGATGTACATCATGTGCTCTTCATCTGTCTCACTCCAGTTCACCAGCAACTCCTAGAACGGAGCTTGTACCCTTGTCTAGTGCCCCAATTTTTGACTGCTACCAGAGGACACCTATACATAACCTGGCTCTATGGTCAGCAGGGCTTGTAGGCATGGGGCCTACAAGATCATGACCAGTAGATAAAGAGTTTTTAAACAGCCCCCTAGCCCTTATGTACCAGAGGCGATAGACCCACAAGCTCAGTCTTTCTGAGACAGAGGCCTGTTAGCTTCTTAGCATAGCTTCAGCCTGAGGAGTAGGCTTCTTATTAAACAAACATCTAAGGTCGACTGCAGTATTTCCCAGAGGCTCAGAGGATTGGCACTGTATTCACACGCTCCCTCTGCTGCATTCCAGAGCACCTGTGTCTCCTGGAGGGGAGCTTTCTGGTGCCTCCATTTTTATAGCTGCTGGCCCCGGGTTTTGCAGCTATCATCCAGGGAGGTCCCTTGATTGCCTGGCTCTGGTGACAAGGGTGGTTTGTGTTTCTGGGCTGTAACAATCAGAGAGACAGCTCTTCTCAAGCTACTGCTCACAGGGCACTTCACAGATAGCCTGCCTGAATCCACCCCTATTCTTTCTGTGAAAGAGGCCTAGTTTCCTATCCAGGTTCCTCGGTCTGACGAGCAGCCTGGAACACAAATAAGCCCCTTTAGCAGTGGTCTTGGGTAAAGTAGGCTGATGGATGCCCTCTCTGTGCTCCCCTTTGCCTCATGAAAGCTCACCAGTATCTCTCAGAAAAGGGTTTTAAACACTTCTCTGGAGCTCCAAACTGTGACTGCCACTAAGGGGATACCTCCAGATCACCTGGTGATGGCGTTCAGCATGGCTTATGCATGCAAGCCCACAGGACTGTGTATATTTCCATACTTTGAAAGTGGTTGCCTGAATTGGCTTGAATCTAGTTCTGACTGAGATCCTCCTCTTTGAGGCAATGACAATTTGCAATACACCCTCAACTACTGGGAGCTATTAAAAAATATAATAGGCTTCTTCAGTTCAGTTCAGTCACTCAGTTGGGTCCAACTCTTTGCAACCCCATGAATCACAGCACACCAGGCCTCCCTGTCCATCACCAACTCCCGGCGTTTACCCAAACTCATGTCCATTGAGTCGGTAATGCCATCTAACCATCTCATCCTCTGTCGTCCCCTTCTCCTCCTGCCTTCAATCTTTCCCAACATCAGGGTCTTTTCAAATGAGTCAGCTCTTCACATCAGGTGGCCAAAATATTGGAGTTTCAGCTTCAACGTCAGTCCTTCCAAGGAACACCCAGGACTGATTTCCTTTTGGATGGACTGGTTGGATCTCCTTGCAGTCCAAGGGACTCTCAAGAGTTTTCTCCAACACCACAGTTCAAAAGCATCAATTTTTCTGTGCTCAGCTTCCTTTATAGTCCAACTTGGGCAGTCACAAAAGTTTGAGAGACAACCAAAAGTTAGGGCAGGGTTCCTTCAAGCCTGGGAGAGCTAGTTGTTTCAACTAGGGCACAGAAATCAAACACAGATAGTCAAGCAAAACGAAGGAACAAAAGAATATCTTCCAAAGGGGAAAATAAACAACAACGAGATGAAACCTTAGGGAAAAAAAAAAGAAGAACCTTAATGAAACAGATAATGAACTTACCTGATAAATTCTCTGCTTTACCATAATGGTAATAAGAATGCTTACCAAGCTTGGGAGAAGAGTGAATGAACACAGTGAAAACTTCAACAAAAGATAGAAAAAATATAAGAAACTATTAACTATAAATCACAGAGCTGAAGAATATAACAACTGAGCTGAAAAATACACTAGAAGGAATCAATATCAGACTAGGTGAAGCAGAAGAAAGGACCAGTGAACTCAAAGATAAGGCAGTGAAACTCATCCAATCAGAGCAATAAAAAGGGGGGAAAATGATAAAAAGTGAACATAGCTTCAGGGATTTGTGGGACAACATCAAATAGACCAGCATTCATATTATTATAGGGGACCTAGAAGGAGAAGAGACACAGAAAGTAAGAGAAAAATTACTTGAAGAAATTATGACTGAAAATTTCCCTAATCAGGGAAAGAAAACAGACAACCAGATCCAGGAAGTCCAGAGGTCCCAAACAAGATGAACTTGGGATGAATTTTAATTAACTCATTAAAATTAAAATGTTGAAAATTAAAGATAAGGACAGTAGCCTAAAAGCAGCAATAGAAAAATAATTTGTTATATACAAAGCAACCCCCATAAGACCATCAACAGATTTTACAGCAGAAACATTGCAGGCTAGAAGCAACATGATATATTCAAAGTGTTGAAAAATCCTCCAAACAAGAATATTCTGCTCAGTTTTATCATTCAGAATTAAAAATAAAACAAAGAATTTTCCAGGGAAATAAAAGCTAAAGGATTTTATCACCCCTAAATTGCCCTTACAAGAAATGTTAAAAGGGATTCTTTGAGCTGAAAAGATGCTACTTAGTAAGAAGAAAACACAGGAAAGAATAAATCTCACTGGAAAGGTAAATATATAGTAAAGACAGTATGCAGATCACTTATAAAACTAGTGTGAATATCAAAAGATAAAAATAGTAAAAATAACTATAAATATAATAATTAAAATATATAAAAGATAAAAGAAAATAAACTATGACATCAAAAATATGTGAAAGAGGAGAATAAAAATGCAGACCTTTAGAATAAGATCAAGCTTAAGTTGTTATTAACTTGAAACAGGGTATTATAGATATAAGTTAATCTTTTGAATATGACATCAAAAGCACTTGCAACAAAAGTAAAAACAAACAGGAAGTGCGTGGCAATTAGAAGCTTCTGTGCAGCAAAAGAGACAATAAAATAAAAAGGCAAACCACAGAATGGAAGAAAAAATTGCAAAGCAGGTATCAGATAGGGTTTTAATATTCAAAATATACAAGGAACTTTAAAAATTCAATAGCAGAAAAATCAGACAATTTGATTTCAGAGTGGACAGAGGACCTAAATATTTTTTTCTAAAGAAGACATACAAATGGTACAAGAAAAGATGCTCAACATTAGAGAAATGGAAATCAAAGCCATGTGAGACTTGACCTGACACTTATTAGAATGGCTGCTCTTAAAAAGACGAGAGACAATTGAGATGTTGGTGAGGATGTGGAAAAAAGTTCACCCTTGTGTACCACCCGTAGGAATATAAATTTAAATAGCTCCTGTGGAAACAGTATGGAAGTTTCTCAAAACAACTAGAAACAGAACTACCTTATGATGCAGCAATTCCACTTTGAGGTATATATTCAAAGGAAATGAAATACGGATCTCAAAGAGACATCTCCTCTCCCATGTTTATTACTGCATTATTTACAATAAACAAGATTTGGAAACAACCTGACTTGCCTGTGGTTAACTGGATAAAGAAGATGTGAAAGCACTATGCTCAGTGACATGAGTCAGACCAAGACAAACTGTGTGGTAACACATGTGGAGTCTCTGCTCCACCTTTAGACAGTCTTACAAATGTCATATCCTAGCTCTAATGTTTACTGACGCGATGAAGATTTACGTAGAGTCTCTAGTACTTATTTGTTCTTCATCAGTGTTAGCCCTGTCTACTCCTATAGATACTTGCACTTCTTTCTGTTTAGCCTTGGAATAATACATAAACAATACTAGGAAATGCTTGTTGATTGATTGTTTTCTGGCAGACTTTGATATGATTTAAAGGCAATGGAGAAGGCAATGGCAACCCACTCCAGTACTCTTGCCTGGAAAATCCCATGGATGGAGGAGCCTGGTAGGCTGCAGTCCATGGGGTCACCAAGAGTCAGACATGACTGAGCGACTTCACTTTGACTTTTCCTTTCATGCATTGGAGCAGGGAATGGCAACCCACTCCAATGTTCTTTCCTGGAGAATCCCAGGGACAGCGGAGCCTGGTGGGCTGCAGTGCCTGGAGTCGCACAGAGTTGGACACGACTGAAGTGACTTAGCAGCATAGACACAAAAATGAATTCAAAGGGATGGATCTTCATGAGGTCAGGGCCAACCATAAAGAATGTATTAACACAACAGGTAGAGATTCTCACCTTAGAGGGGCCAAAGCAAATTCTGATTGACTTTTTGTAGCATATTACGTAGACTATCAAGTATAAACAAAGAAAAGTGTTAAAGTGTTAGTTGCTCAGTCATGTCTGACTCGTTGCAAACCCATTCGAACCCATGAACTACAGCCCACCAGGCTCCTCTGTCCATGGGATTCTCCAGACAAGAATGCTTGAGTGGCTTGCCATTTCCTCCTCCAGGGGTTCTTTCCAAACCAGGGATCAAACCTAGGTCTCCCCCATTGCAGGCAGATTCTTTACTATCTGAGCAGCCAGGGAAGCCCCAAAGAGATGGATGATTTAAAGTACTATTTAACTCTTAAGGTTCTTGGAGAAAGGTGAAATCTGCCTTATCCTAAAAGGAGCACATTTCATTGGCTGGTAGAGCAATTGAAAGAAATGAAATGCACAACACTCTGGGCTGGCTCTGCACAATCCAGTTCATGATAGGCTTTCATTTCAGTTCAGTTCAGTCACTCAGTCATGTCTGACTCTTTGCGACCCCATGAATCACAGCACGCCAGGCCTCCCTGTCCATCACCAGCTCCCGGAGTTCACTCAGACTCACGTCCATCGAGTCAGCGAAGCCATCCAGCCATCTCATCCTCTGTTGTCCCCTTCTCCTCCTGCCCCCAAGCCCTCCCAGCATCAGAGTCTTTTCCAATGAGTCAACTCTTCGCATGAGGTGGCCAAAGTACTGGAGTTTCAGCTTTAGCATCATTCCTTCCAAAGAACACCCAGGGCTGATCTCCTTTAGAATGGACTGGTTGGATCTCCTTGCAGTCCAAGGGACTCTCAAGAATCTTCTCCAACACCACAGTTCAAAAGCATCAATTCTTCAGCACTCAGCCTTCTTCACAGTCCAACTCTCACATCCATACACAACCACTGGAGAAACCATAGCCTTGACTAGACGGACCTTTGTTGGCAAAGTAACGTCTCTGCTTTTCAATATGCTATCTGCTGCTACTGCTGCTAAGTCGCTTCAGTCGTGTCCAACTCTGTGCCACCCCATAGACATCAGCCCACCAGGCTCCCCTGTCCCTGGGAGTCTCCGGGCAAGAACACTGGAGTGGGTTGCAATTTCCTTCTCCAGGAAATGGTATGCTATTTATACCATTTACTATACTATTTATATAGATAGCTAATAAAATATGCTATCTAGGTTGGTCATAACTTTCCTTCCAAGGAGTAAGCGTCTTTTAATTTCATGGCTGCAATCACCATCTGCAGTGATTTTGGAGCACAAGAAAATGAAGTCTGACACTGTTTCCACTGTTTCCCCATCTATTTCCCATGAAGTGATGGGACCAGATGCCATGATCTTCGTTTTCTGAATGTTGAGCTTTAAGCCAACTTTTTCACTCTCCTCTTTCACTTTCATCAAAAGACTTTTTAGTTCCTCTTCACTTTCTGCCATAAGGGTGGTATCATCTGCATATCTGAGGTTATTGATATTTCTCGCAGCAATCTTGATTCCAGCTTGTGCTTCTTCCAGCCCAGCGTTTCTTATGATGTACTCTGCATAGAAGTTAAATAAGCAGGGTGGTACTATAGAGCCTTTACGTACTCCTTTTCCTATTTGGAACCAGTGTGTTGTTCCATGTCCAGTTCTTCTGGACCTGCATACAAATTTCTCAGGAGGCAGGTCAGGTGGTCTGGTATTCCCATCTCTTTCAGAATTTTCCACAGTTTATTATGATCCACACAGTCAAAGGCTTTGGCATAGTCAATAAAGCAGAAATAGATGTTTTTCTGGAACTCTCTTGCTTTTTCCATGATCCAACGGATGTTGGCAATTTGATCTCTGGTTCGTCTGCCTTTTCTAAAACCAGCTTGAACATC
>NW_011494805.1:2036316-2040866 GCF_000754665.1 Bison bison bison | reverse complement strand
TTTCCTCTATTTCTTTGCATTGATCGCTGAAGAAGGCTTTCTTATCTCTTCTTGCTCTTCTTTGGAACTCTGCATTCAGATGCTTATATCTTTCCTTTTCTCCTTTGCTTTTCACTCCTCTTCTTTTCACAGCTATTTGTGGGGCCTCCTCAGGCAGACATTTTGCTTTTTTACATTTCTTTTTTTGAGAATGGTCTTGATCCCTGTCTCCTGTACAATGTCACAAACCTCATTCCATAGTTCATCAGGTACTCTATCTATCAGATCTAGTCCCTTAAATCTATTTCTCACTTCCATAATCATAAGGGATTTGATTTAGGTCATACCTGAATTGTCTAGTGGTTTTCCCTACTTTCTTCAATTTCAGTCTGAATTTGGCAATAAGGAGTTCATGATCTGAGCCACAGTCGGCTCCTGGTCTTGTTTTTGTCGACTGTATAGAGCTTCTCCATCTTTGGCTGCAAAGAATATAATCAATCTGATTTCAATGTTGACCATCTGATGATGTCCATCCCCCAATATTTTAACCCTGTCTTGTTTACATAATTATGTTACTTCCTAAGCCTCCCTCAGTATTTACTTTTTTTTTTTTAATCCTGTACAAGTTTTCATAGGCCCATAAACAATTAGTAAAATTGAGGGCAGGGTATTTTGCTTGTTTTATTTATGACTGTATCTCCAGCATGGGGCTTTCTCAGATGCTGATAGAGGTAAGGAACCTGGCTGCCAGTGTAAGAGACAGAAGAGGCTCGATCCCATCCCTGAGTCAGGAAGAACCCCTGGAGAAGGCCGTGGCAATCCATTCCAGTATTCTTGCCTTGGGAATTACCAAGGACAGAGGAGCCTGACAGGCTACATCCCATAGGGTCGCAAGTCCAACATGACTGAAGCGACTAAGCAAACATCATGCTCCAGCATGGTAAAAATGCCTGGCATATAGCAGTTCTTTAAATTCTTATTTGAAAAAAAAAAAATCCATACATATTTTCCATTATAATACCTTGTGGAGACACTATTCCAACTTTTTATTTTTAGCAAAATTTATGTGTTTGCTCATAGAAATGACTCGTCTTCGCATTAAGAAATGGCTTCCCTAGTGGCTCAGATGGTAAAGAATCCACCTGCAATGCTGGAGACCTGGGTTGGATCCCTTGGTTGGGAAGATCCCCTGGAGAAGGGCATGGTGACCCACTCAAGTATTCTTGCCGGGAGAATCCCGATGGACAGAGGAGCCTGGTGGGCTACAGTCCATGAGGTTCCACAGAGTCAGACATGACTTAGCAACTAAGGAAAGCACAGCATAGCATTAAGAAAACATTAACAAATAAACATTCCGTTCTGTTCAGTCGCTCAATCATGTCCCACTCTATGTGACCCCGTGGACTGCAGCACACCAGGCCTCCCTGTCCATCACCAACTCCCAGAGTTTACTCAAACCCATGTCCATTAAGTTTGTGATGCCATCCAACCAACCCATCCTCTATCATCCCCTTCTCCTCCCACCTTCAATCCTTCCCAGCATCAGGGTCTTTTCAAATGAGTCAGCTCTTCACATCAGGTGGCCAAAGTGTTGGAGTTTCAGCTTCAACATCAGTCCTTCCAATGAATATTCAGGACTGATCTCCTTTTAGGATGGATTGATTGGATCTCCTTGCAGTCCAAGGGACTCTCAAGAGTCTTCTCCAACACCACAGTTCAAAAGCATCAATTCTTCGGCGTCCAGCTTTCTTTATGGTTCAACTCTCACATCCATACATATGAGTGTTGGAAAAACCATAGCCTTGACTAGACAGAACTTGTTGGCAAAGTAATGTCTCTGCTTTTTAATATGCTGTCTAGGTTGGTCATAGCTTTTCTTCATCTAGCCCAGCATTTCTCATGATGTACACTTCATATAAGTTAAACAAGCAGGGTGACAATATACAGCCTTGACATACTCCTTTCCCAATTTGGAACCAGTCCCTTGTTCCATGTTCAGTTCTAACTGCTACTTCTTGACCTGCATACAAATTTCTCAGGAGACAGGTAAGATGGTCTGGTATTCTCATCTCTTTCAGAATTTTCCACAGTTTGTTGTGATCCACACAGTCAAAGTCTTTGGCGAAGTCAATAAAGCAGATGCTTTTCTGGAACTATTCCTTTTTCAATAATCCAACAGATGGATTTGATCTCTGGTTCCTCTGACTTTTCTAAATCCAGCGTGAACACCTGGAACTTCATGGTTCACTTAATGTTGAAGCCTGGCTTGAAGGTTTTCAGCATTTGCTAGCGTGTGAGATGAGTGCAATTGTTCAGTAGTATGAACATTCTTTGGCATTGCCTTTCTTTAGGATTTGAATAAAAACTGACTTTTCTAGTCCTGTTGCCTGCTGAGTTTTCCAAATTTGCTGGCATATTGAGTGCAGCATTTTCACAGCATCATCTTTTAGGATTTGAAATAGCTCCACTGGAATTCCATGACCTCCACTAGCTTTGTTCATAGGGAGGCTTCCTAAGGCCCACTTGACCTCACATTCCAGGATGTCTGGCTCTAGGTGAGTAATCGAATCATTGTGGTTATCTGGGTCATGAAGATCTTTTTTGTACAGTTCTGTGTATTCTTTCCACCTCTTCCTAATATCTTCTGCTTCTGTTAGGTCCATACCATTTCTATCCTTTATTGTACCCACATTTCCATGAAGTGTTCCCTTGATAATCTCTAATTTTTTTTAAGAGATCTCTAATCCATTCTATTGCTTTCCTCTATTGCTTTGCACTGATCACTGAGGAAGGCTTTCTTATTTCTCCTTTCTATTCTTTGAAACTCTGCATTCAAATGGTTATATCTTTCCTTTTTTCCTTTGCCTTTCAGTTCTCTTCTTTTCACAGCTATTTGTAAGGCCTCCTCACAATCATTTTGACTTTTGGAATTTCTTTTTCTTGAGGATGGTCTTGATCCCTGCCTCCTGCATAACATCACGAACCTCCATCCATAGCTCTTCAGGCACTCTGTCTATTAGATCTAAACCCTTGAATCTATTACACACTTCCACTGTATAATCGTAAGGGATTTTATTTAGATCATACCTGAAATCATACCTGAATGGTCTAGTAGTTTTCCCTACTTTCCTCAATTGAAGTCTGAATTTGCCAATAAGGAGTTCATTATCTGAGCCATAGTCAGCTCCCAGTCTTGTTTTTACTGACTGTATAGAGCTTTACCATTATTGGCTGCAAAGAATATAATCAATCTGATTTCGGTATTGACCATCTGGTGATGTCCATGTGTAGAGTCTTCTTTTGCGTTGTTGGAAGAGGGTGTTTGCTATGACCAGTGCATTCTCTTAGCAAAACTCTGTTAGCCTTTGACCAGCTTTGTTTTGTACTCCAAGGCCAAATTTGCCTGTTACTCCAGGTATCTCTTGACTTCCTACTTTTGCATTTCAGTCCCTTATAATGAAAAGGACATCTTTTGGGGGTGTTAGTTCTAGAAGGTCTTGTAGGTCCTCATAGAACTGTTCAACTTCAGCTTCTTCAGCATTACTGGTCAGGGCATAGACTTGGATATCAATGGACTTGAGTTTAAGTGAACTCCAGGAGTTGTTCATGGACAGGGAGGCCAGGCATGCTGCAATTCATTGGGTCGCAAAGAGTCAGACACGACTGAACTGAACTGAACTGAACAATCTCCTATTTATGGTTGTTTAACAGTGAGTTGTAATTTTGGAGTTCCCACAGGAGTAGATGAGTGCACGTCCTTCTACTCCGCCATCTTGAATGCATCTAATAAAAGTTTATTAAGTTCAGTCAGTTCAGTTTAGTTCAGCCACTCAGTCGTGTCCGACTCTTTGTGACCCCATGAATCGCAGCACGCCAGGCCTCCCTGTCCATCACCAACTCCCAGAGTTCACTCAAACTCACGTCCATCGAGTCAGTGATGCCATCCAGCCATCTCATCCTCTGTCGTCCCCTTCTCCTCCTGCCCCCAAGCCCTCCCAGCATGAGTCTTTTCCAGTGAGTCAACTCTTCGCATGAGGTGGCCAAAGTACTGGAGTTTCAGCTTTAGCATCATTCCTTCCGAAGAAATCCCAGGGCTGATGTCCTTCAGAATGGACTGGTTGGATCTTCTTGCAGTCCAAGGGACTCTCAAGAGTCTTCTCCAACACCACGGCTCAAAAGCATCAGTTCTTAAGTGCTCAGCCTTCTGCAGAGTCCAACTCTCACATCCATACATGACCACTGGAAAAACCATAGCCTTGACTAGACAGACCTTTGTTGGCAAAGTAATGTCTCTTTTTTTCAATATGCTATCTAGGTTGGTCATAACTTTCCTTACAAGGAGTAAGCGTCTTTTAGTTTCATGGCTGCAGTCACCATCTGCAGTGATTTTGGAGCCCAGAAAAATAAAGTCTGACACTGTTTCCACTGTTTGCCCATCTATTTCTCATGAAGTTTTGGGACCGGATGCCATGATCTTTGTTTTCTGAATGTTGAGCTTTAAGCCAACTTTTTCACTCTCCTTTTTCACCTTCATCAAGAGGCTTTTTAGTTGCTCTTCACTTTCTGCCATA
>NW_011494805.1:2035553-2036216 GCF_000754665.1 Bison bison bison | reverse complement strand
TTTCTGCCATAAGGGTGGTGTCATCTGCATATCTGAGGTTATTGAGATTTCTCCCGGCAATCTTGATTCCAGCTTGTGCTTCTTCCAGCCCAGTGTTTCTCATGATGTACTCTGCATAGAAGTTAAATAAGCAGGGTGGCAATATAGAGCCTTGACATACTCCTTTTCCTATTTGGAACCAGTCTGTTGTTCCATGTCCAGTTCTAACTGTTGCTTCCTGACCTGCATACAGATTTCTCAAGAGGCACGTCTGGTGGTCTGGTATGCCTCTCTCTTGAAGAATTTTCTACAGTTTATTGTGATCCACACAGTCAAAGGCTTTGGCATAGTCAATAAAGCAGAAATAGATGTTTTTCTGGAACTCTCTTGCTTTTTCCATGATCCAGCAGATGTTGGCAATTTGGTCTCTGGTTCCTCTGCCTTTTCTAAATCCAGCTTGAACATCTGGAAGCTCAAAGTTCACGTATTGCTAAAGCCTGGCTTGGAGAATTTTAAGCATTACTTTACTAGCATGTAAGATGAGTGCAATTATGTTGTAGTTTGAGCATTCTTTGGCATTGCTTTCTTTGGGATTGGAATGAAAACTGACCTTTTCCAGTCCTCTGGCCACTGCTGAGTTTTCCAAATTTGCTGACATATTGAGTGCAGCACTTTCACAGCATC
>NW_011494805.1:2011357-2035442 GCF_000754665.1 Bison bison bison | reverse complement strand
TTCACAGCATCATCTTTCAGGATTTGAAATAGCTCCACTGGAATTCCATCACCTCCACTAGCTTTGTTCGTAGTGATGCTTTCTAAGGCCCACTTGACTTCACATTCCAGGATGTCTGGCTCTAGGTGAGTGATCACACCATCGTGATTATCTGGGTCATGAAGATCTTTTTTGTACAGTTCTTCTGTGTTTTCTTGCCACCTCTTCTTAATGTCTTCTTACTGTCTGAGCTACCAGGGAAGCCCTTTATTAAGTTACATCTTATTAAAATTAGTACATATATTTAAAATTTAGTTAAAACCTCTTACTTGCTCTAAATTATTTCAGAGGTCTAAAGCACACAGAAATTTCACATCAACTCAATCAGAAACTGAATAGTAAAAGTGAAGCTTGAATGAAAAAGTAATTATGTAATCAATTTTAATTGTGCAGTAATCCCATGGCTCAGACGGTAAAGCGTCTGCCTGCAATGCGGGAGACCTGGGTTTGATCCCGGCTTGGGAAGATACCCTGGAGAAGGAAATGGCAACCCACTCCAGAACTCTTGCCTAGAAAATTCCATGGATGGAGGAGCCTGGTGGGCTACAGTCCATGGGGTCGCAAAGAGTTGGACACAACTGAGTGACTTCACTCACTCAGTAAATTTTAAAAATCAAATCATTAGATTTAATTGAGTGACTAAACTTACTGGACTACCACAACTGTCTATTAATTAAGAATATACTCCTAGAAAGTTGCAATGAATAGACAATATCATCATCAGCCGTGGTCTGCCATCTTTGTATATGTCTTGCTGAAAGTTTCTATATGAATATTTTGCAAGATTTAATGGTATTATTGCTGTATAATATATGCAAACATATAAATGAAAGATGATGTATTTTTATGTTTTGCCAATCTGAACTCTAGAACAAGATTGCCTATAGATAAATCTGAGCTTCACTATTTAATTAGATGTGTTAAGTAATTAAATTAAGTAATTAGTTAAGTAATTAAATTTAATTACTTAACTACCTTTGTTTCTTCATCTATAAAGAAGGGTTAATGATAGATTCCATCTCATAGGTTTACTTTGGAAAATGAGTTGATATATCATAGGACATAGAATAGTGTCTAATACATAATGTTGCTGTTCAGTGGCTCAGTTGTGTCCGACTACTTGTGACCCCATGAACTGCAGCATGCCAGACTTCCTTGTCCATCACCATCTCTCAGAGTTTCCTCAAACTCATATCCTTTGAGCCCGTGATGCCATGAAACCAGCTCATCTCTATTGTACCCTTCTCCTGCCTTCAATCTTTCCCAGCATCAGGGTCTTTTTTAGTGAGCCAGCTTTTGCCATCTGGTGGTCAATGTATTGGAGATTCAGTTTCATCTTCAGTCCTTCCAATGAATATTCAGGATTGATTTCCTTTAGGATGGACTGATTTGATTTCCTTACAGTCCAAGGGTCTCTCAAAGTCTTCTCCAACACCACAGTTCAAAAGCATGAATTCTTCAGTGCTCAGCTCCCTTTATGGTCCAACTCTCACAACCATACATGCTGCTGCCACTGCTGCTGCTAAGTCGCTTCAGTCGTGTCCGACTCTGTGCGACCCCAGAGACGGCAGCCCACCAGGGTCCCCCGTCCCTGGGATTCTCCAGGCAAGAACACTGGAGTGCGTTGCCATTTCCTTCTCCAATGCATGACAGTGAAAAGTGAAAGTGAAGTCGCTCAATCAGGTCCGACTCTTGGCGACCCCATGGACTGCAGCCCACCAGGCTCCTCCATCTATGGGATTCTCCGGGCAAGAGTACTGGAGTGGGGTGCCATTGCCTGCCCCCAACCATACACGACTACTGGAAAAACCATAGTTTTGATTGTATGGACTTTGTTGGCAAAGCTATGTCTCTGGTTTTTAGCATGCTGTCTAGGTTGGTCCAGATAAGGCAATGGCACCCCACTCCAGTACTGTTGCCCGGAAAATCCCATGGATGGAGGAGCCTGGTGGGCTGCAGTCCATGTGGTCGCTAGGAGTCAGACACGACTGAGCAACTTCACTTTCACTTTTCACTTTCATGCATTGGAGAAGGAAATGGCAACCCACTCCAGTGTTCTTGCCTGGAGAATCCCAAGGACAGGGGAGCCTGGTGGGCTGCCGTCTCTGGGATCGCACAGAGTCAGACACAACTGAAGCGACTTAGCAGCAGCAGCAGCAAAAATGAGAACCGTTGTGCATCTTGTCATATGCTCATTAGCCATCTGTATGTCTTCATTGGAGAAATGTCTATTTAGGTCTTCTTCTCACTTTCTGATTGGATTGTTTGTTTTCCTGGTATTGAGCTGCATGAGTTGCTTGTATATTTTGGAGATCAATTCTTTGCCAATTGTTTCATTTGCTATTATTTTCTCACATCCTGAGGGTTGTCTTTTTACCTTGCTGTTAGTTTTCTTTGCTGTGCAAAGCTTTTAAGTTTAATTGGGTCCCATCTGTTTATTTTTATTTCCATTATTCTAGGAGGTGGGCCATTGAAATAATTGATTTTTTGAGTGTTGAACTTATATCTTTCAACCTTGCTGAACTTAGAATAGTCTTTGCATATGTGTGGTTTCCTTGGAATTTTTAGCGTGTAAAATATCATCTGAGAATAAAGATACTTTTCCTTCTTCTTTCCAAACTGAATCACTGCATATTTCTTGTCTAATTGATATGAGTACTCTCCACCCAATACTGAGTAGAAGGGTTGAGAGTTCACATCCTTTTCTTATTCCTAATTGTATTAGGAAATCTTTCTATCTTTTACCATTAGTATCATATTAACTTTGGGCTTTGTTTTTCAGATAGACTTTTCATAGTCTATAGGACAATTTTTTTCTTTTTTTTTTAATCTTTATTTATTTATTTTTTTAATTTTATTTTATTTAACTTTACAATATTGTATTGGTTTTGCCATATATCAAAATGAATCTGCCACAGGTATACATGTGTTCCCCATCCTGAACCCTCCTCCCTCCTCCCTCCCCATACCCTCCCTCTGGGTCGTCCCAGTGCACCAGCCCCAAGCATCCAGTATCGTGCATTGAACCTGGACTTGCGACTAGTTTCATATATGATATTATACATATTTCAATGCCATTCTCCCAAATCATCCCACCCTCTCCCTCTCCCACAGAGTCCAAAAGACTGTTCTATACGACATTGATTTTGAGTTTACTGAGTTTGTATGTGTTCATCTGTCTGCATGTGCTTTTCCTAAAAAATACTGAATTTTGTCAAAAGTTTTTTCTGCATCTGGCTCTAATTGACCCTGCAATCACTCTTTTATTCAATCATATGATATGATGACCAGTTCTCTGTGCCATCCTTTATGATTTGATAAAATGCTAATCAAGTTGTTGCAAAGATTATTTTCTAAATGTGATTAAAATCTATATTCAGTTGACTTTAAATAAAGGAGATTATCCTGAATAATTTGGGTAGGTCTGATCCAATCAGTTGAAAAGCTTCAAAAGCAGAACTAAGGTTTCCCTGAAGAATACATTCCACATGTGAACTGCAGACAATCTACCCTACAGAATTTAGACTTGCCTACTTAGCTCCCAAGATCATCTAAGCCAATTTCTTGCAATAAATATTAATAAACCAGCTATGGTATAAAAGGCTCTGTGCTGGCCTTCCTCTTGCATCTAGTTTTGTCAAAAGAATCTCTCCATGTAATCCAGGTTATCTCACTGCAGGTGAAAGGATTTCACGTTTCTTATACCTGACATGAATCTCTGTATATATATTTAGCTGATGATCCTAAAACAGTGGCAAGTATATTTGGTATAGAGAAATAGATATGATTCTCTGTATCTGTTTATCTGCATTCTTCCTTGTTACGCATCATAAACATTTTTCTTTTGTTAGAAAAATTGACACAGCTTAGCTGTGAGTGGCTTTTCTTTTCCTCTATCTCAGCTCATAAAAACAAATTCAGTCATTCATGTAAACACATGCAAAACAACGATTCTCCCACAAAACTTTACGTAATTGACTGTGAAGGTCTAAATGGCTTAAATGTTTGTCTAAGCTCCTCCTTCTTTGATATCATTCAAAAAACTGCAAGCTAGGACTATTGAGTCCCTGTCTGGTACAGAGCTTCAATATCTGAAGAGCAATCTGTGGCATCTGTGAAGCAAACTGCACAGGGAGGAAAGGGTTGCTGCCTCACCTCTGGTCTCTTAGCCTTCACGTCTGAAATTCAGAGCAATGTGATTACCCATGTTCACAGTAAAATTATTGAGACTTTTACAATAATCATCAATTTAATTCTACCACTTACTTGCTTTATGGTTTGGGGAAAATAACTTCTAAAATTTGGGAAATGTCTTGAAAATTAACTGAGAAGCTTCTAGTTACTTTTTAAATTTTTGCTTTGCCTTTATCGACTTTAGGCTTACATCTTGTAAATCTAAAATCAATTTAAATAATTTTACTGTCAAATTAATAGACGCCAAGCCCCTTGCATACAGGAGGTATCTGTCCCTTACCACTCCCTTCCCTGGCCAGACACAGCAGCAGTTATCTGCTGAGAATTTTAGAACCTGAATTTTTGCATAGAGTGAATGAATTCTTTAAGGGATTGGACGTTTAACAACATTCAGCCTTCACACATCGCCTGAATATGCTCTTTCCTTTTCTTTTCTTTTCCTTTTTTTAAAGATAACAGACTAAAACCACCTTTGGGCTTGCAGAATGCTAGTTTGTAATAGCAAAGGCCCATTTGTGCTGTCTCTTATATCGCCAAATCACATCTAGATTAGAAACCACAATACTTATATATTCTTAACTCTCCAAAGAGACATTCCATCTGCTCTATCAATGACTGCCAAACTAGGGTTACAGGATGTAACACAAGCTGATGAATCATCTTCTGTTCTTATGACGCTGACAAATACAAATTATACTTAAAATTTACAGGTTTTGATTCAGTCTTTATGGCCATTAATACTGATTATCCTTATGGCTCTCATGGGCGATAGATCAGGCAGATGACCTCAGAGTGGGGCTCCTTGTGTGTGCTCCAAGTCTTGGCCCAGAGAAGGACATCCTCCATTTAATGGGAACGTTGATTCAGAAAGGTGAGGGTGAACGGCTGCACAGGAGTTAGACTGAGAGCTAATGAACAGATGTGTTACAGTCTCAGCTTCCCAGGCTTTTAAAAGTCTTTTCAAATTACCTCCCACATAAACTGGCGTTAATGATTGTGCAAGATTCTCTTTAAGAACCACTATGCTCAGACAAAAGGGATTCTCAATACTTTGGGGGAAACATTTTTCATCTATATTGAGAAGGATTCTTTTCATACCTGCGCTCTAGCTCTGCCTCTCAGCAACAGAAAATGAGCTGCTCTGCATTTGTTTCTCGTGCAAAGAAAGACATTTAATTTCTTAGGCAACGCGGGGTAACTAGGGGCAATGTACAGAATCTAAAACGGAAAAGGCATACTACCGCAAGATGAGTGGCCTCCTCATCCATGGACAGTAACCCGTCCCTAATGACTCATTTTCATCTACATAAATTGAGAAATGTGCCATGAGTATGGAATGCTTTCCCCTCATAAGGAGGAAAAAAAAAGAATTACCCGCAAACTACGCTAATCGTATTAGGCTGACGCATTCATTCATAGCACATCACTCTTTTTTTGTCTGTGTTAGGAAACTGCCTTCATATTGCTTCTGTGCAACCCAGAGGAAAAATAATGAATACTTTTTTAATAAAAATGTTTTACCTTTACTTTGCTGGAAGGAGCCTGGGTGAGAGCTCTGTAACTACAAATTCAAAACTAAGTGACAGAAATGTAAATAAGTATTTAAAAATTGCTGTGCATATTAATTTTCAATTATTAATGATTGTATTTGGCTGTTAGAAGTTTATGGCTGGTTGGAAATTACATTAAGAGTGAAGAGATTTGTTTCTTTCAGGCCCCAAATATATGGGATTCTCTTATCTGCATTCGAGTCGGACTTTAATCTTTTATCTGTTTTCTTAAAACACATGGCCTGAGAATCAAGGATTAAATACAAGATTTTTTTTTCCCTGTTTCTCTTCATTCTCATCAGCACAAAGAGTCTGCTTTGATGTGTACTCTAAAGCTGATTCCTTTGATTATTTTTTAAACTCCCAGTCTACTCTCTAATCAGGTTTTAAAACTCTACTCCTGCATTAGCATTATGTATGCAAGCACCAGAGCTGAGCTAATGGGCTGGGATGAGTCAGATCTCCATATATTTTTATGCTTTTTCTCCCCCCTTAGTTTGTCTTCATTTTGGATTGAAAACTCCCTTTACTTAGCCAATTTTTTAAATGAACTTCATAAATCTCCTCACGTACAGCACAAGCAGCAGAATTTATTTAAAGTGGAAAACTTTTTTCTCCCAATACACTTTTGTAGATTTTGCTGTAAAGGGAAATCAGTTTTAAACAGGCAGGGCCGCTTTGCACTGAAAGAAAATTAAATCCTTGCATCCCTGTGCATACTGCACGCATGATACGCTCTCCATATGATTTCTACCTGCGTGATCATCACTCAGCACTGAAAAAGCTCAGGGGCAAAGGAAGGTCAGGAAGGTATGAGGAGAGCAAGAAAAATCAAGATGAACTGCAAATGACTTAATTTCCATATAACTTTCATCCAGAGTGTAGGCTCCAAAGAGAAAAGGGCTCACTCATCTCCCACTTCACCAAAGCCTTCCCTGAAGCCACACTTTAGGTAAGTGAGGGTAAAATCGGCTTTCACATAGAGCTCAGTTAACTTTCTCAAATCTGTTATCACAAAAAATTCAGTTTGCCGGTGGCTTACTTGTCAATAAAGGAATGGGTAAGTAAAGAGCACTTGGCATGTACCAGTGCACATTACCGATATGTGTCATTTTATCCTTGAAAACAAACCAACAAAAAAAGTAGCTTCATTATGATTGAAAAATAAACAGTGACTCAAGTTAACTAATTTAAGCAATGTAATGTGGGATGTCTGATGAGAATCCGGAACAATGAAGAAAGTAATTAACACACCAAAAACAATGGTGAAATTAGATATCTAGCTAGGTAAATAATATTAAGCCAGTGTTCATTTTCTGGTCTTGTTAATTATTCTGTAATTATACAAGTTGTTAGTTAACATTAGCTAAAAGTAGAAGACAATCATGTGGAGACTCTGTACTATTTTTGTTAATTTTCTCTCCCTAAAATTATTTTTTTAAAGATAACCAAAAAAGCGCCTCATAGGGTTATGAATAATCTTAATTTTTTTTTCTATAATAATTTTTCTGATTTTTTTCTATAATGATTATGTACATACTGTATTTTTATTTAAATAAAGAAGTTTAAAAATGGCATGGCTCCTCCAATTTGTGATAGGTCTTATGTTTTCCTTGTCTTTTGTGAATTAGACACTTTGAAGGGTATTGGTCAAGTGACTCAGCTTTGGTTTTGTGATGCTTTTCTCATGATTAGAATGAGATAATACAGTTTTGGCAGAAACATGGTAGAAATGATGTGTCCTTCTCAATGTGTCATGTTAGGGTGTATATGATGGTGATATATCTTATTCCTGGGAAATTAGTTTTGATCCATTAATTAAAGTGATGTCTACTAAGTTATCCACTATAAGGTTGCTATATTCCTTTGTAATTAATATAACTGTTGAAGATTATTTTCAGATTCTGAAAGTACTACTTTTTCTTAGAAGTTGGCTCACTAATTTCCGTATCTTCCATTAGGTCTTGCTTCTGATGTGTATCACTATGGTGTTCCTGTTTCCCCCATTACTTCTATAATTACCAATTGGAATTATTTAAGGAAGAGTTATACCTTTCCCCCACTCAAGGATTTTCTAAACATGTACAGGAGTATGGATTCACATATAATTATTTTGGTTTTTCAATATTTTTATGTTAGGCAGGATAATGGTACCCCAAATAGTCCCTGGAGTCCATGAATGTGCTACCTGATGTGGAGAAAGACGCTTTGCAAATGTAGCTTTAAAAAAGACAAACCTTCAGAAGGGAAAGGTATCCTCAATTACCCAGAATGTATAATGTAACTACATGAGTCCTTAAAAGTAGAAAACAAAGGAAGAATGTGCCAGAAGGATGAGACATAAAAAGTACTCAGACTGCTGTTACTGGTTCTGAAGATGGAGGAAGGAAGCCCCAAGCCAAGAAGTGAAGTGGCCTCTAGAAGCTGTAACCAACCTTCAGTCAAGAAACATCAGGAAAATGGGTGCCCCGGCCCTGTAATGGCAAGGAACTGATTCTGTTAACGACATTAAAAAGCCAAGAAATGGATGCTTTCTGGAGCCATTAGAAAGTCATGCAGTCATGCAGACACCTTGATTTCGCCAGCAGACCCTGTGTCAGACTTCTTACCCACAGTCTTGTAAGACAATAAATTTGCATTGTCACTAGCTTGTAATCTATTAACAGCAGCAATAGAAAACTAACAGAGTTATTCTTTTCTTTTTTTTCTTCATATTGTTCTAGCTTTGGTCCTTGGAAATGCCTTTATCCATGCTAGGTCTTTTGATCATCTTAATGTTTGGTAGCATTTTCCTTATTTGCATTTGCTATGTAGTCCGTCAACCTATTCAGCAGAAGAATGAAATAAAAAGTCTGATAATTTCATACAAAATAAAATTCATCTTAGATTATCTCTACACATTCAGAAGAAACCTACAAAGAAGTATATAGATCACTATTACAAATTTTTTAAAAATTAATGTATTTATTGAAGTATGAGGTATTGGGGCTTCCCAAGTAACACAGTGGTATAGAATCCTCCTGCCAATGGAGAGATTCTTATTCAATCCAAGGGTTGGGAAAATCCCCTGGAGTAGGAAATGTCAAACCACTCCAATATGCTTGCCTGCAAAATCCCTTTACAGAGGAGCCCAGTGGGCCACAGTTCATGGGGTTGCAGAGTCAGACATGACTGAGCACACACACACATATACATACATGAAGCATTGAGCATTGACCTCATTGCTCTGTTTTTAAAATCCATATTGCATGTGTGTGTATGTGTGATTCTGTTTTTAGTGGGTCTCATACTAACTATAAAAGTAGTAGGTCAGAACTCAGAATACAAAACTGTATAAGGAACAGGTAAGAAGCAGGCAACAGGACATGCACCAGCTCCTACCCGGCACAGTTTGCAAAGGCTGTGGTTAATGAAATCTAGACCCGAACTAAAGTTTCCCTACTTGATCGAGATGACCAAAGTTTTTGTAATTGTGACTATGAGTTAGATTTCTACAACCTGAGATTTGGCTTGAAAAGTATTCTCAGAGAAGGAGTGCATTAATACCAATTACATTACATACTGAGTCTTTCTGAAAAATCAGGTTTTGCATGAGACGATGTGATGTAAAAGATATATTGAATATTCAAATAGGGAGGAGTGTTGCAGGGTGGGAGAAAAGGGGACCTGCAAAAGTAACGGTTATACATACTGATCAGAAACTATCTACTGTTTCCAGCCTTATCAGGATCTCACATGCTTCCAGACTATCCTTATAAAACTTGACTATTTTGAAAAAACTTATTAAGTCTCTTGAGGACAGGAAATGTATCTTCTTTAACTCTGATTGCCTAGCTCAGTTCCTCAGCCTTAGTACATTCTCTGTACATGTTTGCAGAATAAAGAGATGGATAAAAGACTGAAAAATAATTTTAAATAGTGTGGGATATATGTAGAGATTCTACTACAGGAACATTCCCCACAATAAGTCAAGAATTTGAGGATGAAGGATTCATGTTTTATAAACACCAATTATCTGCAGAATTGTTTTTGTTGTTCTGTCACTGAGTCAAGTCCAACTCTTTGTGACCCCATGGACTGCAGCACCTCTGGCTTCCCTGTCCTTCACTATCTTCAGGAGTTTGCTCAAATTCAGGTCCACTGAGCTGGTGATGCTGTCTAAGCATCTCACCCTCAACTGCTCTCTTCTCCTTTTAGCTTCAATCTTTCCCAACATCAGGGTCTATTCCAATGAATTGGTCCCTCACATCAGGTGGCCAAAGTATTGGAGCTTCAGCATCTTTGCTTCCAATGAATATTCAGGGCTGATTTCTTTAAGGATTGACTGGTTTGATCTCCTTGCAGTCCAAGGGGTTCTTGAGAGTCTTCTCCAGTACCACAATTTGAAAGCGTGCCTAACCTTCTTAATGGTCCAACTCTCACATCTGTACATAACTACTGGAAAAACCATAGCTCTGACTAGATGGACCTTTGTTGCAAAATGATGCCTCTGCTTTTTAATATGCTGTCTAGGTTTGTCATAGGTTTCCTTCCAAGGAGCAAGTGTCTTTTAATTTTAAGGCTGCAGTCACCACCTGCAGTGATTTTGGAGCCCAAGAAAATCTGTCACTGCTTCCACTTTTTCCCCTTCCATTTGCCATGAAGTGATGAGACCAGAGGCCATGATGTTAGTTTTTTTAATGTTGAGTTTTAACCCAGTTTTTTCATTTTCTTCTTGCACCTTCATCAAGAGGCTCTTTACTTCCTTTTCAGTTTCTGCCATTAGAGTGGTATCATCTGCATATTTGAGGTTGTTGATATTTCTTTCAGCAATCTTGATTCCAGTTTGTGATTCATCCAGCCCAGCGTTTCACATGATGTACTCTGCATATAAGTTAAATAAACAAGGTGACAACATATAACCTTGTACTTGTTTCCCAATTTTGAACCAGTCACTTGTTCCATGTCTGGTTCTAACTGTTGCTTCTTGTCCTGCATACAGATTTCTCTTGAGGCAGGTAGGATGGTCTCATTTTAATATCTCTTGAAGAATTTTCCACAGTCTGTTGTATCCACACAATCAAAGACTTTTACATAGTCAGTGAAGCAGAAGTAGATTTTTTCTGGAATCCCCTTGCTTTTTCTATGACCCAAGGAACATTGGCATTTTGATCTCTGGTTCCTCCGCTTTTTATAAACCCAGCTTATCCATCTGTAAGTTCTCAGTTTGCATACTGCTAAAGCCTAACTTGAAGGATTTTGAGCATAACCTCACTAGCATGCAGAATGAGTGCAATTGTGCCGTAGTTTGATCATTCTTTGGCGCTGCCCTTCTTTGGGATTGGAATGAAAAGCAACCTTTTACAGTCTTGTGGCCACTGCTGAGTTTTCAAAACTGTAAAGTACAATATTGCAGATGCAAAAATGTGATTTGTTTTGCATTTTCTCTCATAGTGGACTGGTAGGATAACATAAATTTTTAAAGATTATATAGAGTGAATCATTTCCATTGACATTAAGATGGAATATAGGAAAATAAAAAATTAGAAAAAAAAAATTCAATAGGGAAAGAGACATCTTTAAGACCTTCCACTTAAACTGATACCATAAGCACCACATTAAAAATATTTATGCCAATTTGATGCTAGCAAAAATGCCACATATGGTTTCTGTTTGACAGTGTCTTAGAGAAATTCTAATCTGAAACTTATTATCTTTCTCCCTCAATCTTGTTCTTACTCTCTTTCTATTATTCTTTTCAGTAGATTTCACAGAAGGTGTTTAAGAGATATCATCCATATATTTTATCATTGTCAGTATTGTTTACAGGTGATAACTGAATATATATTGCTCCCAAACAGTAATCTCATTTTAATCATCTGCCGGGGTCCAGCCTCAGCAGGATCCAGGGGTACCCTCAGGATGACGGCATAGAAGATAAGGAAAGTAAAAAGGGAAGAGAAGGAGGCTTGATCTTCCTTGGTTTACACAGAAAGCCAATAAAGCTCCTGTGTTCCAAGGAGTCATCCTGAAAGAAGAACAGAGAGAGAAAATGAAAAAAAGAATGACACGGGGAGACCAAGCTTCGGTGAGCGAGGCCCACAACTTTATTTTCAAAAGGAACTTTTATACCTTGACTTGCACATGGAGGGAAATGAAAGATGCAAAGTCATACAGAGTCAGCCCAAACATCACATCTGTTTTGTCTTTATCAAAACCAGGATTTTTTCTGCATACCTTTCCATAAACAATGTTGTGTACATTATCTTCTGGCCTTGGAGGCCTGTGGACATTTTATGACCCTTTTTTGATAAAGTCTGCTCAACCAGAAAACTTCTCTTCCCTTGAAGTGTTTTTTCTTTATATTTCTAATCTATGTCAGCCTCAGAAAGTGCTAAACAGAGTTACATTCTCACGGAGCAAAGGGGCAGTGAGTCACAACAAAGAAAGAACCAATCAGCTCAAAGGTCTGATGTGGTTGATTCCGAGGCTGCTGCTTGTTTTCCTTACATTCCAACCATGTTAACCAATGCACTGCCAGGCGCACAGTGGGTAAGGGACATGGGCACCTGGCAGCAAGCACTGGCCCAACAATGAAGCCCTTTACCAGTACTATTCTAATAATTTTTCACCACTTAAAAGACTCTATGCTCATTAGGACTTTTAGAATGTTTTGGCTTCCCGTGCCTTTCAAGGTTGGGGAGTTGTGAACAATCATGTGTGTTAATTGCAAGAGTCTGGATAAACCTGTCAAGCAAGCTAAAAAGCCATCAGAGGGGTTTGAATTGAAACACTCCTATCATGCCCATTAACTAAAGCCCTAAGTTGATTTTTTCCAGAGAAAGGTGGTCGGGGATAGCCCCCTGTTAATGTCAGAAGAGTTGGTGAAAGGCAGAAAATAGTAAGACAGACAGATTCTGGTTTTGAGGCAGATGCTCGAGCAGATCCAGGGGGTCCCTTGAGGCCTGATCTGCCTTTGCCTGTCAGGTTCTCTCTGCATGACCTTTGTCATGGGTGGGATCTCCCGTGGTGGCTCCCGGCAATAATCTGTTCAAAAGCAAAGCATCAATAACTAATGTTTAATCTGCTATTTTGTGTTTGGTTCAGAAACAAGTACTATCATTTCTTGGTATCCAGGGGGAGTTGGTTAAAAGACCACAACTGCCCCAACTCCAGATACCAAAATCCACAGATATTCAAGTGCTTTATATACCTGTGGTCCAGAGAAGCACGCCCTCCTTGAACCAAAATCCAGCAGATACCAAGAGACAACCATACGTTCAATCCCCAGAATGTATTCATCTTATAACAGGAAGTTTCTACTCCCCTACCAGTATTACTTTTCCTCCCAACTTCTCAGTGCCTGGTAACCTCCATCCCAGTCACTCTTTCTGTGAGTTTGGCTTTTTTAGTTTCTACATATAAGTGATATCATAGAGTATTTGTTCTTCTCTGACATTTCACCTAGCATAGAGCTCTCAAAGTCCATCTGTGTTGGTGCAAATAGCAGGATGTCATTCTTTTCCCATGGCTGAATAAGATCTCACTGTAAAATGTGCCATGTGTCTTTAATCCATTCATCCATAAATAGGCATTTACATTTTTTCAGTATCTCGGCTATTGTGAATAACACTGCAGTGAAAACAGAGGTGCAGATATCTCTTTGAGATTCTGTTTCCATTTCCTTTGGAAATACCCAGAAGTGAGGTTGCCGAATCATATGATAGTTCTATTTTTAATTTTTTGAGTAACCTCCATAAGTCTTTTCCATAGTACTTAAATGAATTGATATTTCTAACAGCAGTGCAAGAGGGTTTCTATTTCTCCAAGTCCTTGACAACATTCGTTATTATTCATCTCTTATAGTCATTCTAATAGGTGTGATATGGTATTTCATTGTGGTTTGACTTGCATCTCCCTGATAATTAGTTACACTGACCATCTTTTCATAAAAGAGTTGCCCTTTTGTATGTTTTCTTTAGAAAAATCTATTCAGGTTCTTTGCCCTTTTAAAAATATTTTTGCTATTGAGTTATTAAATTCTCTATACTACACAGAGCAATCTATACACTTAACATAGTCCATGTGAAATTCCAATGACATTTTTTACAGAAGCAGAATAAACAGTCCCAAATTCGTGTGGAAACATGAGTACTCTGAATAGCCAGAGAAATCTTTAAAAAAAAAAAAAGAACAAAGATGGAAGCATCACACTTCCTGCTTTCAAACAATATTGTAAAGTTATAGTAATCAAACAGTATGGTATTGGCATAAAAACAAATAGATCAAAGGAACAGCATAGAGACTCCAGAAATAAATGTGTGCATATATGGTCAATTAATTTACAGCAAAGAGGTCGCGAGTATACACTGGGGAAAGAATTACTTTCAGTAAATGCACTTGAAATTAATAGGTCATTATATTTCAAAAAAAAAAAAAAAAAGATCATCAGCAAGCACAATCTGAGTCTCATATTCTGAAACATCCTAAATTTACCATGGACTTGAATTTAACCTCCCTCCATGCATCCATGGACTTGCAACTTAGAAGTTTTGAAAATCACTTCACCCCTAAAACCCATCTTCAAGTTTAAAAACCCTAACGGTGCCTGATATGCAGCTAGATTTACGAATCACCTCCCTTGTACCTCTGCCTTCCGTTTCCTCCTGTCAACTTTAATTTTATTGGTACATCCATGTTTAATAGGAATTTGAATCCTCTGTTTCTTTACTCCATCTTCATAAATGTTGGGCTCTTGGATGGATGGATCAAATACAAAAGCATTGAATGGACTAAATCAATGAGAGAAAAGGTTTCCCTTTAATAATAATCAGATCTATTTTTACCTCTAATACTTTCAACATTCATCTTTTTGGATTGTCTCTGTATTGTGGTCATCTGTATATCTCAAGAAACAATGCGGTCTGAGCAGTTCTCCTATTCAGGAAGAATTTCTGACTTGAGAAGACTTTCAGTATTGATTTATCAGGTGTAAAATTAATTATTGATGTAATACCCTCTGATGTGATACACTGCAAATCACCAGAACTAATGGGGTCCCAACCAAGATTTTAAAACCAAATCTAAGCTAGTTATAAAATCTTCTTTTGACCTTATCTTATGAACATATATCTTTCCCAAAGGATATCTATAGTCATGGTAGTTAACAGGTAAGGACTTCGAGAATCTGAATCACAGCTATATAACTTTGAATCTTAACAACTACCAAGAGCATTCTAGCCCCACTGGGACCAAGGCTTCTTATATTACCTTGACCTAGCCAAGACTGGCTCAGGAATTGCCTCCAGCTGTGTAATATCATGAGTTACAAGGACTGACTTTCTCATAAATTTCAAATACAATATCTATCAGCACGTGGAATACTGTGTGCATTTATGCTTACTATTCTTCAAGAAAGATAATAGAGCTTGAAAATAATAACAGATGACTTTAAATATTTTTTTTAAATTGCTACTGCTTTATAAACTGAGATTTAAAAGATTAGTGATTGAACCTACTTTCACTGGCTCTGTTTGTACATTGAAATTGTTAGTGATTGAACCTACTTTCACTGGCTCTGTTTGTACATTGAAATTGTTTAACAATTCTTTCTAAATTCATATACTGTTTACCATTTTCTATAAAGTCTCCTGGAAAATAATAAAATATACTTATTTTAAAGGTTTAAAAAAGATTCAAATCACCTTTTATTCTGAAAAAATAAAAGCTAACAGAGCTACTGAAATTATGAAGGAAAATCTGAACTATGCAAATGTGAGTTTATTTACTAAGTTGCTAAATAAGTCATGTTAATTTTACTTCTAAAGTTCTGTTTAAGTCTATGCCCATTTCTTTACCTGCTCAGGAGCCAATCTGATTAAACATACCATCATCTATCCGGACCAGGCTTCTAACTGTGCTCCAGTTTCTGCTTCTCCTTTGCCCTAATCCACATGCCACATACATTCAGTGTTTTAAAACTAAGCTTGGACCCAGGTCAAGATGGCAGTCTAAGCACACGTGTTCACACTATATCTTTCCTGAAAAAATGAAAGTGTTAGTTGTTTAGCCAGGTCTGACTCTTTGTGACCCTCACAGTAGCCTGCCAGGCTCCTCTGTCCATGGAATTCTCCAGGCAAGAATACTGGAGTGGCTTGCCATTCCTTTCTCCAGGAGAACATCCCCACTCAGGGACTGAACCCAAGTATCCCACATTGCAGGCAGATTCTTTACAATCTGAGCCACCAGGGAAGCCATATTATAAGTAAAGATACAAAGAAAATACAATCTTAAGATAAAAAATAGAATGAAAGCCATCAATGATGAAAAAAGTCCAACTAATTCTGGGGATGCAGAGTTAAGGCAACATCACCCAGAATTCTGGTGAGCAGTCAGCCCACCCAGCAGATGCTTCAAATTCAAAGAGCAAAATTCCAACAGAATTTAAGAGTGAGAAGTGGAAATAAAAATAGAGATATTCTTTGAAGGCTTAAAAAATATATACATATACAGCAAGCAAGGATTTACTTTTTAACTTGAGAGACGTTATCTAACATGAATTCAAGAACAAAATAGAAGTGTGAGAATACTAGAAGATAATTTACCAAGGCTGAGGAGAGACATTCATCATCAGAATGAATATCCTACAAGTTATTTATAAGGAGGAACAAAAATAAGTGACCCACGGTCTGACATTTCATATCCCCAATGATAAAAATGATCCCAAAAGATTCTAAAGAGGAAAAGGAAAGCTGATTTCTTACAAACCGACTGTTTTCAGACTGCAAACAGACGACTCATCATCAAAGTTGGCAGTTAGAAAAAAAAGATAACACCTTAAGGGATCAGAGGGAAAACAGAAAACCTATGCTTCCCTGGTGGCACAGTGGATGAGAATCTGCCTGCCAGTGCAGGAGACACCGGTTTGATCCCTGGTCTGGGAGGATTCCACATGCCGAGGACTCACCAGGCCCGGCGCCAGAACTACTGAACCGCGCTCTTAAAGACCACGAGCCACCACTACGGAAGCCTGTGAGCTCCAGAGCTGGGGCCCTGCAACAGGAGGAGTCGCTGCAACAGGGAGCCTGTGCACAGCGACAGACAGCAGCCCCTGCTGGCTGCAGCAAGAGAAAGCCCGAGCAAAGGAACAAAGACGCAGAGCAGCCATATATAAATAAACAAAGATTTTAAATAGTTAAAAACCAGCAGATAAATGCCACAGGTGGTGTGAAATAAAAGAGCCATTTTAGAGGCTGCTGCTGCTGCTGCTGCTAAGTCGCTTCAGTCGTGTCCGACTCTGTGCGACCCCATAGACAGCAGCCCACCAGGCTCCCCCGTCCCTGGGATTCTCCAGGCAAGAACACTGGAGTGGGTTGCCACTTCCTTCTGCAATGCATGAAAGTGAAATGTGAAAGGGAAGTCGCTCAGTCGTGTCCGACTCTTTGCGACCCCATGGACTGCAGCCTACCGGGCTCTTCCATCCATGGGATTTTCCAGGCAAGAGTACTGGAGTAGGGTGCCATTGCCTTCTCCGATATTAAAGGCAAACAGACCCAAATTTGGATCTTGGCTTAACACGGTCTTCCCTGGTGGCTCAGACAGTAAAGCGTTTGCCTACAATGTAGGAGACCTGGGTTCGATCCCTGGGTCTGGAAGATTCCCTGGAGGAGCGCATGGCAACCCACTCCAGAGTTCTTGCCTGGAGAATCCCCATGGACAGAGGAGCCTGGTGCGCTACAGTCCACGGGGTCGCAAAGAGTCGGACAAGAGTGAGCGACTTCACTCGGCTATGCTCACCATGGAAACCGTATTATCACTGAAAGTGAAAGGAGGGCCTCCCAGGGGACGCTGGTGGTAAAGAATCTGCCTGTCCATGCAGGAGATGCAGTTCCATCCCTGGGTGACGAAGATCCCCTGGAGTAGGAAACAGCAACCCACTCCAGGATTCTTGCCTGGAAAAAAAATCCATGGAGAGAGGAGCCTGGCAGGCTACAGTCCATGCGGCCGCAGAGTTGGACATGACCGAGCGACTGAGCACACACAGCACATAAACAGTAGAGACTCCAGGAGTTTACCTCATACACATGCCTTTACGTGTTATTAAAGATAAGACGCATGCTCCTTGGAGGTAAAGCTATGACCAACCTAGACAACATATTAAAAAGCAGACACTGCTTTGCCAACAAAGGCCTGTCTAGTCATGGCTATGGTTTTTCCAGTGGTCATGTATGCATGTGAGAGTTGGACTATAAAGAACGCTGAATGCCAAAGAATTGATGCTTTTGAACTGTGGTGTTGGGGAAGACTCTTGAGAGTCCCTTGGACTGCAAGGAGATCCAACCAGTCCATCCTAAAGGAAATCAGTCCTGGGTGTTCATTGGAAGGACTGATGCTGAAGCTGAAACTCCAATACTTTGGCCACCTGATGCAAAGAGCTGTCTCTTGGAAAAGACCCTGATGCTGGGAAAGATTGAGGGCAGGAGGAGAAGGGGACGACAGAGGATGAGATGGTTGGATGGCATCACCAACTCAATGGACATGGGTTTGAACAAGCTCCAGGAGATAATGAAGGACAAGGAAGCCTGGCATGCTGCAGTCCGTGGGGTTGCAAAGGTTCAGATAGGACTGAGCGACTGAACTGAACTGAACTTCCGTAAAATGAGGGTCAGTTGAAAAAGAACCATTGAGGATCAGATATACAAAACCCATAAGGAAAATTCCATATTTTTCCTTGTCTGTAGGCATTTATCACAGTTTAGTGGAGGTGATGGAATTCCAGTTGAGCTATTCCAAATCCTGAAAGATGATGCTGTGAAAGTGCTGCACTCAATATGCCAGCAAAATTGGAAAACTCAGCAGTGGCTACAGGACTGGAAAAGGTCAGTTTTCATTCCAATCCCAAAGAAATGCAATGCCAAAGAATGCTCAAACTACTGCACAATTGAACTCATCTCACACACTAGTAAAGTAATGCTCAAAATTCTCCAAGCCAGGCTTCAGCAATATGTGAACCGTGAACTTCCTGATGTTCAAGCTGGTTTTAGAAAAGGCAGAGGAACAAGAGATCAAATTGCCAACATCGGCTGGATCATAAAAAAAGCAAGAGAGTTCCAGAAGAACATCTATTTCTGCTTTATTGACTATGCCAAAGCCTTTGACTGTGTGGATCACAATAAACTGTGGAAAATTCTGAAAGAGATGGGAATACCAGACCACCTGATCTGCCTCTTGAGAAACCTATATGCAGATCAGGAAGCAATAGTTAGAACTTGACATGGAACAACAGAATGGTTCCAAATAGGAAAAGGAGTTCATCAAGGCTGTATATTGTCACTCTGCTTATTTAACTTCTATGCAGAGTACATCATGAGAAACGCTGGACTGGAAGAAACACAAACTGGAATCAAGATTGCCGGGAGAAATATCAATAACCTCAGATATACAGATGACACCACCCTTATGGCAGAAAGTGAAGAGGAACTAAAAAGCCTCTTGATGAAAGTGAAAGTGGAGAGTGAAAAAGTTGGCTTAAAGCTCAACATTCAGAAAACGAAGATCATGGCATCTGGTCCCACCACTTCATGGGAATTAGATGGGGAAACAGTGGAAACGGTGTCAGACTTCATTTTTCTGGGCTCCAAAATCACTGCAGATTGTGACTGCAGCCATGAAACTAAAAGACGCTTACTCCTTGGAAGGAAAGTTATGACCAACCTAAATAGCATATTCAAAACCAGAGACATTACTTTGCCAACAAAGGTCCGTCTAGTCAAGCCTATGGTTTTTCCTGTAGTCATGTATGGATGTGAGAGTTGGACTATGAAGAAGGCTGAGCGCCAAAGAATTGATGCTTTTTAACTGTGGTGTTGGAGAAGACTCTTGAGAGTCCCTTGGACTGCAAGGAGATCCAACCAGTCCATGCTGAAGGAGATCAGCCCTGGGATTTCTTCGGAAGGAATGATGCTAAAGCTGAAACTCCAGTACTTTGGCTACCTCATGCGAAGAGTTGACTCATTGGAAAAGACTCTGATGCTGGGAGGGATTGGGGGCAGGAGGAGAAGGGGACGACAGAGGATGAGATGGCTGGATGGCATCGCTGACTCGATGGACATTGAGTCTCAGTGAACTCCAGGAGTTGGTGATGGACAGGGAGGCCTGGCATGCTGCAATTCATGGGGTCGCAAAGAGTTGGACACGACTGAGTGACTGATCTGATCTGATCTGATGCAGCTTTGGGCAGGATAGCAGAAGACTGCAGGAAAAAATTTTGAGGAAAAATTTTATCTCTATGGTTTAGATAATGTTATGTGACTTGACAAACCAAAAATAAATAATATAATAAAGACATAATTATAGCAAATACTTTGAGTGCTTACAATGTGTCAGGCATTGTTCTAAGCATTCTATGTATATTAACTCGTTTTATCATCACAATAACCCCACAAAGGATATACTATTAGTACCAATATTTGTTGTTGTTGCTAAGTAGTGTCTGACTCAGTGTGACCCCATGGACTACATGCTTTCTGGTCCTTCACAATCTCCCGGAGCTTGCTCAAACTCATGTCCATTGAGTCGGTGATGCCATCCAACCATCTCATCCTCTGTTGTCCCCTTCTCCTCCTGCCTTCAATCTTTCTCAGCATCAGGGTCTTTCCCAATGAGTCAGCTGGCCAACAGGTGGCCAACATATTACAGATCAGGAAAGTAAATTCATACTGCTAGGATGTTTTAAGTCAGTCAGTCTGACTCCATGAGAGTCAAAGGAAATTTCAAAAGAAGAAACAAAGGCAAAATAAAGCAAAAATTGTAAACGGCACATAGAAAAGAATGCATTTATGGTATACGAGGTGCCTTGGCAACAAACAATACTTACATAGTTGTAGTATGTAAATATCACTGACCTTTATTTAGCTTTGTAACTGGAGGGATACTTTTCCTTACTCCTAATTTGCTAAAGAAGAATAGAAAATTAAAAAAAAAAAGAATAGGAATTATCATTTGACTTCTTAAATGTGAAAAATAAGGGAGAAATAGTCCCAGATTCTCTCCTTTCCTCAGTACTCTGTAGTACCCAAGTGGCATGCCTTGGAGAACGAATTGCTTATGCTAATCTCAGCATTTTCCTTTGTCAACTTCTTCCGGTCTTTCAGAGAAGGGGCGTGTTGCTTGGCCCTCTCCATGCGGTTTGCTCACACATACAGTAGATATGTGTCCTGTTCAGTCTACTGTGAGTTAATTAGACTTTGGCCTTCTATTTTCTTTTTTGGTTTTAAGGTTTTACTTTTGCCGTGGACCATTTTTAAAGTCTTTATTGAATTTTTTTACCATGTTGTTTCTGTTTTATGTTTTGGTTTTCTGGCCATGAGGCATGTGGGATCTTAGCTCCTCAAGCAGGGATCGAACCCACACCCCCTGCACTGGAAGGTTAAGTGCTAACCGCTGGACCACCAGGGAAGTCTCCTGAGCTCCTATTTTTTGGTTTAGCTTCTATTAGCAACATAGCTGATGTTCCAATCCCCTCCTTCTCCTTCTTCCTTCTTTCTCTCTAGATTTCAAACTGATGAGGATAACAAAAGACTCCTAATTACTCATCCTTTAATATCCAAATGATTACCATTTTACTTGTCATAATGTAATATAAAAGTGCAAATATGAAATTCAAATATAGACAGATAATTAAAATACAAGATAAAAGTGTAGATATGACATAGAGTAGGTGAAAGAAAGGATAGGCTTGCTAATGTTCTTATTAACAAGAAGGTGAGTGGAGACACACTGTAATTAATGCCATTTAAATGTTTAGATATACTTTAACCAATATTTACGTTTTCTGATCTTTTTGTAGTCCCATTCTTAGAGGTACTTTGTACATCCAAATTCTGTACCTGTCAGGGTTCCTGAATCAGCCTAATTCTGTGCTGTCCCTGGGGCTGACATAATTGTAATTCACTCAGTTCTGCCAAGTTAGTTACCACTCAATCTTCCTCTGCTTCCTCTGTTTTGCAAATATTGTAGCTTGCCTCTTGCCCCAGGTTCTCCTTGCCAGATAGACTTCACACCTTTATGAAAATTCATGTTACTCTTGTTTTTGTGGTATCTCAAGGAGCACTCAGCAAACAGGTGTGTTTGGTCTGCAATGTTTAATCTGAAGTCCTGCTGTTAGTTTCAAACTCGTCTGTATTTGCAGTTTAGAAGATAGCTCTGCCGCAAAATGTAATTGTATCCTTTTTTTAATACCCTACTTAATCTAAATTATCTGTTTCATCATTTCAGGCTCTGTCTTATCAAAATCCCAGGCCCTTTGCTGTTTTACTCTGTAAGCATCTACCCAGCTAAACACCACTATTTTCTTTTTGCCTACACCCAAATTATACAGATAATACAAATAAATAAGTAAACAAATCAGTAAATAAGACAACTCGCTCAACAGTATTATCCTTTTACCACCAGAAGTACCAGCACATAAACAATCGGTAAGTTTATTTGGTCTTTCTAATCATTTTCTCTTTCCATCTCCAAAAACCTTCAGTAGCACTTGACAAAGACCTTATTTAAAGGTCTTAAAAAAGACTCTCAGCTCTTGCTTTCAGTGAAAGCCAACTTTAGTTTTCCTACCTTCAACTTCATGAATTTCTAATTTGCCAATCTGCCTTTTCTTCCTGACCAATAAATGTTGGAGTACATCTGGTTTCTTTCCCAGGATCTCCACATTCCCCATTACATACCCATCCCCTCTATGATATCATCTATTTCCTAGACTTAACAGCCAATAAAAATGCTTAACCCCATAAAAGTGCTTATAAATATCAGACCACAGTGTTAGTTGCTCGGTCGTGTCTGACTCTTTGCGAACCCATAGACTGTAGCCCACCAGGCTCCTCTGTCCATGGGATTCTCCAGGCAAGAACACTGGAGTGGGTTGCAACTTCCTACTCCAGGTGATCTTCCCAACCCAGGGATCAAACCCACATCTCTTACATCTCCTGCTTTGGCAGGCAGGTTCTTTACCACTAGTGCCAGCTGGGAAGCCCATATCAGACCATGTATATGTAAAAACTTAATAAACAGAAACTTCAATTCAGTAGAGTTGGGAGATCAGAGGGGGAGCTCTCATGCCTATAACGATAACAAAGCTCAACAGAAAGAAGAGAGACTCCTCTCTCCTGGAGAGACTCGGCCATTGAAAAGTCATGACTTTGGTTCCTACAGCGCTCTCAGTTCCCTTTTCCTCTCTATAAGTGTTCTCCTTCCTTTGCTGGGCAGGGACTTATACACGTTTCACCATGGTTGCAGACCCCAAATTTCAGTTCTCTGCAAATTCCAAATAAATTCATCTTTACTGGAGAAACATCTGACAGTCATTTAGATCAACATATGGAACTGTGGTATTCCCCTGCTGCTGCTGCTGCTAAGTGGCTTCAGTCATGTCCGACTCTGTGCAACCCCATAGACGGCAGCCCACCAGGCTCCCCCGTCCCTGGGATTTTCCAGGCAAGAGTACTGGAGTGGGGTGCCATTGCCTTCTCCCGGTATTTCCCTAGTAGAATTTTATTTCTAGTATTCAATTGTCTCTCACCGAGGCTTTAGTTATACTGGTTACTCAGAATTACTACTGGCCCCTTCCAATCTATTTTCCACAAAGCTGCAAAAAGGACCATTAATTTCAAATCTAACCATGTCACTCCTGTTCTTAGAAATCCCACTGGCTTCACTTTGTCTCTAAACTGAAGTCCAAACTCATGACGCGGTTTGCAAAGTCCTTCCTGATCCAGCTTCTGACACTGTTTCCAGTCTTATGCTCTACCCCCATCCTTTTGATTCTCTCTTGGCCAGGCTTCCCCAGTTTCTTTCATTGTATTACATTAGCTTCCAATCTTTCCAACAAAGTGTGGTGGATACTTTGAGGTGTTGCCCAGATCCCATCCCAGAAATGAAAGACTCATTGCTTCAGCTTCAGGAATTGTCACCAGGGGCCTGGTCTCAACTGTTAGCCCTCTGCAGACACTGCAAGAACTGAGATGTACAGCATCACTCAAAGACACGCCCCCTTTGCGGTAGGGTGGGCAGAAAAGATGGACCCAACTACTCGTTGAAAAGAGGTATAAAAGTTTGATGGTAAAGCTGAAACACCACTACTTTGGCCACCTCATGCGAAGAGTTGACTCATTGGAAAACACTCTGATGCTGAGTGGGATTGGGGGAAGGAGGAGAAGGGGACGACAGAGGATGAGATGGCTGGATGGCATCACTGACTCGATGGACAAGAGTTTAGGTGAACTCTGGGAGTTGGTGATGGACAGGGAGGCCTGGTGTGCTGCAAT
>NW_011494805.1:2010489-2011257 GCF_000754665.1 Bison bison bison | reverse complement strand
CTGTGGTGCTGGAGAAGACTCTTGAGAGTCCCCTGGACTGCAAGGAGATCCAACCAGTCCATCCTAAAGCAGATCAATCCTGAATATTCATTGGAAGGACTGATGCTGAGCCTGAAACTCCAATAATTTGTCCACCTGATGCAAGGAACTGACTCATTTGAAAAGACCCTGATGCTGGGAGGGATTGAGGGTGGGAGGAGAAGGGGATGACAGAAGATGAGATGGCTGGATGGCATCACTGACTCGATGGACATGAGTGTGAGTGAACTCCGGGAGTTGGTGATGGACAGGGAGGCCTGGTGTGCTGCAATTCATGGGGTCACAAAGAGTCGGACACGAATGAGCGACTGAACTGAACTGAAGCTTAGTGCAGGACAATTCTAAAGTGCATTAGTACTTCAGAGTCCCCAAAAGGACTGGACGAGGTTTCTGCTGAGACAGCGTCAGAGCTTGAATCCTGCTCATTCCAATTTCTCTCCCTTCTCTTCAACAGGTGTCAATGCCAAGGACACTTCCTGTAGCCTGCTTTTCTATTTCTTGGGGATGCAACCTTGACCCTGTCAGCCCTATGCACATAGAATAGTACGTTTCACTCCCTTATGTTCTTCACTGATTTCTCACTGTATGTATCATGTTTTGATGGACACATTTCCTGATTCCTAGGCTTGAACTGTGGTGCTGGAGAAGACTCTTGAGAGTCCCCTGGACTGCAAGGAGATCCAACCAGTCCATCCTAAAGCAGATCAATCCTGAATATTCATTGGAAGG
>NW_011494805.1:1994475-2010389 GCF_000754665.1 Bison bison bison | reverse complement strand
AACTTCCCTTATGATATAGTGTGAGAACACTGTACCCTTCCCAGCCCATTACACCCACCATAGGTTGCATTATTCGTTGAATTATCTGCACCCTCAGCTGGACTTCACCTCCGTCTCTGCTCGCCTCCCATGCTGGCCGTCCTCAGTACTGTTTATTTTGTAATCCATGCTGCCTGCTGCTTCTGGTTCTCACACTGTGGTTGTGGGCTCCTGGCCCTCTCTTCCATTTCCTGCCTCATTCCACTTAGCTTGTCCTCACTCATCTTTATGTCTCTGCTTCAAAAGCCCCATGCCGGAGTTCTCTGTGTCCCACTTGCAAATATGTACTTCCTCACAGTATTAGCAGCGTGCCTTTATTCCCCAAGTCTTCAAGAACGCAGGAACCAGACATGCTTTCCCTCCCACTCTAAGTCTTAACACAGGCTTTCACGCTTTGTGGATGCTGAAAAACACATCGACTTTTTTGTGTTTTCTTTCCACCTACATATACATTGCTTCAATTTGCAATACATGCCTCTCAATACTTCCTAGAATTCCATTCTTCCCTCCTTCCAATCGATTTATACTCAGAGATGTACAGTTTCTATATTGATTAATAAAAATGCAACTGGGAATAGAGTGGAAGGTTGGGGAAGAGGCTGCTATTACTCCTGATTCTCAGCTCAGTTCAGTTCAGTTGCTCAGCCATGTCTGACTCTTTGTGATCCCATGGACTGCAGCACACCAGGCTTCCGTGTCCATCACCAACTCCCTGAGTTTACCCAAACTCATGTCCATTGAGTCGGTGATGCCATCCAACCATCTCATCCTCTGTCATCCCTTTCCCCTCCTGCCTTCAATCTTTCCCAGCATCAGGGTCTCTTCAAATGAGTCAGTTCTTCGCATCAGGTGGCCAAAGTATTGGAGTTTCAGCTTCAGCATCAGTCCTTCCAATGAATATCAGGACTGATCTCCTTTAGGATGGACTGGTTGGATCTCCTTGCAGTCCACGGGACTCTCAAGAGTCTTCTCCAACACCACAGTTCAAAAGCATCAATTCTTCAGCGCTCAGCTTTCTTCACAGTCCAACTCTTACATCCATACATGACCACTGGAAAAACCATCGCCTTGACTAGACAGACCTTTGTTGACAAAGTTAATGTCTCTGCTTTTTAATATGCTTCTAGGTTGGTCATAACTTTTCTTCCAGGGAGCAATCATCTTTTCATTTCATGGCTGCAGTCACCATCTGCAGTGATTTTGGAGCCCAAAAATATAAAGTCACTCACTGTTTCCACTGTCTCCCCGCCTATTTGCCGCTTCTCACAGAGATCGCATATCCTAGTCTCTCACGTAGTTGGCGCAGGCGGTGTGCCCCTCAACACAGAGCGGTGGTAGGGTGGCACAGAAACCCTGCCTTGTCATCTCTTGGGTAATTGACGTATTGCACTGTGAAGCCATTTATGTCAGTTATTTTTTGCCTTAGTTGAACTTAGTTGGACTAAAATAATTGTCATGAAATTAAATCAGTTGCAATTCATATTAGTATAATTCTTAGATTTATTGTATGAAGTTGTCCTTTCTGAAACTTCATCAATTAGTAAGAAATTGGGACAGCCTCTAAAGTCCCTACAATTTCTAGAATTCGATGGTATGTTGAGGATATATAGTGAGTATAATAATCTCAATATGTTTACATTGTGTATATTTTCTTCCAAAAATAGTTTATTTCTGTTTTTCCAATATATTTAGTCACATTCATAAGCCTAGGCATTGAGGATATCTAGATATATAATGCCTCAATTGTTTTAACCTAAAAACTGTGCACCTCTGGCTAAATTACATGCTTTTAATTAATGTTTGCCCTGCTGCTGGGGAAGATTAAGGGCAATAGGAGAAGGGGGTGGCAGAAGATGAGATGGTTAGGTAGCATCCCCCACTCAGTGGACATGAATTGGGCAAAATCTGGGAGATAGTGAAGGACAGAGGAGCCTGCAGTGCTGCAGTCCATGGGGTTGCAAAGAGTCGGACACGACTTAGAAACTGAAAAGCACCAACAATTAGGTTTGAGATAACCTGTATTTGGTTCGTATTTAGTTACTGCAACTTGGGAGATAATTAGACTGTCTTGCCCCGTTGATGACAGGCTTGGCTATGTAGCTTACTATGGGCAGGAAATGTTAGGGGAAAAGATTCATCGTGTGATTTGTCCTGTTCTCATTTTTCTTTCAGTCACAGGCAGGCAGAGGGTTCTGTGGCCCTCAATCCCGGAGTAAAAGATGACTTCTGATCACTCTGTCCATCTACCTACCTATGTAGAGAGTGAGAGAATGTGTGCATATATAAATCTCCACATATATGTTGTATAAATATTACATACAGACACATGCATAGAACCTGCTCGCGTACAAATGTCATGGAACAAAATACATTGGCACCAAAAACAATGTAAATACAGCCTGCTATTCCCTGTAAGTGTTCTACTGTTTGTTTTGTCAGAGTCTTTAGGCTTATGATCCTCTTTCAGTGTCAAGTGACTCTCACTCACAGATTAACAGAAGAGCCATGCTGGACAGCCTCTCGCGGAGTAGAGCAGGGCCCCCGCCACTCACACGGGCAGGGCCAAGGTGGCAGCACTGGGCTTCAGGGCCCGGCCTGCGGTCGCCCCTTTGCCGGTCCCCTGGTTGACTACTGTGGCTTCACCTGATTATATTTCAGAAAATGTAGGGGGCGGGGAAGACGTTAATCTTTGAATTAACTCGTCCCAGGCGTCATTCTTTCAGGTTGCCCAAAATACTCACATTGCATCAAAATGTTATTAACAGGGTCATTTTTGTTTTTCTTGGCATAACTCTGTACAGCTAAAGTTTTGGTATTAAATTTTAGTTAAAAAAAAGATGAAAATCAATTTCAAATTCTACTTTTTTAAGACAGTAGTTATATTATATGTATTATTAGACCTCAGTGGAATAAGTTTTAATATTAAAAGTGTTCTTAAAATTATTGAGCTACTTCCTAAAAAGTCAGTTACTGGTTGCACTTCCTCTTTTTGAATCTCCCTCTTTCACTCAATCGTATTCTGTGTACCTACATACTATCCTCTCTTTTGCAAACAGAATTCTTCAGCCATCCACTTTTTTTTTTAAACCAGAAACTAACTTCTCGTAACAAACCTGTGTGCAAACACCCACTAAGCATCTCTTCTAAAGAAAAGAGACACTTTTGTAGGTTTTCTACCCTTCAGTAATACCAAGAACTGGAGCAGAGCTGAGTTAGAATTTTTCCTTTAAATGATTAAACACTTAATGAGGTCCCACAAAATGCTGATGTCTATAACAGAAAGTGCACCATAGAAAATGCTTTCTCTTCATCCAGAGAAAGCCCAAGGATTATTTAATTCATTCTTTTCCCTTCAATTATATATAGATTTAAAACTTGCCAAAGTCACATAAATGACCCTTAATAGTAATAACATCTACCAGTTTTTAGTATATATTGATGTCATCTGACCATGCATTTAAAAATATCTACCAACTCTTCTCATATGTTTTCATTCTTTACAAATGAGGAAACCTTGGTCCTGTACAGTTTAGGTAAGTTTCCCAAGGTCCCCAAAACACTGAATGACAGCATAAGATTCTAAACTGTCTTGCTGGCCAGAAAAACACGCGGGAAATGGACAACGACTGACATTCTTGGTCCTGCTACTATTTGGATTTGTGACCCTCGGCAATCCTCCTAACAACTCTGAATTCCAGTTTAATCATCTAGAAAATGTAGGGATTAAAATAATCTCTGGTGGCTCAGATGGTAAAGAATCTGCCTGCAACAAAGGAACCTGGGTTCAGTCCTGGGCTTGGGAAGATCCGCTAGAGAAGGACATGGCAAACCCCTCTAGCATTCCTGCCTGGAGGATCCCATGGACAGAGGAGCCTGGATGGCTACAGTCCATGGGGTCACAGACAGTCAGACACGACTGAACAACTAACAATTTCACTTTTCAAAATATGTCTAAACTTCAAAATCTGTGATTTTTCAGTGAGACTTGTTACAAGTAATATTGAGGTAATATACATGGGAGCTTATCTATCCATTTGCATTTTTAAGCTATCCTCATTGTTTAATCAGTATCTATTATACTATTTAAATATGCTAATTTAACCAGTGGATGATATTAAAGGGAACTCATTAATGTATACTTGACATCACTCAGACTATGTTATTATGATACTCAGATTTCAACCTTCTTTAAGTTTAGGTTAAACTGTAAAATTCTCTTTTCACTTAGGAAAAGCTTCTTGGACATCGTGTTTTATTTTACTTTTTTATGGGGCCACTTTAAAGTCTTTGCTGAACTTGTTAACAATATTGCTCCTGTCCTGTGTTTCAGTTTTTTGACCAAGAGGCATGTGGGATCTTAGTTCACCTGAGCCAGCACCTCTTGCACTGGAAGGCAGTCTTAACCACTAGGCCCCCAGGGAAGTCCTGGATGTTGCATTTTAAATACTAATGTTTAGAATCTTTTTCAAGCTTTTATTATAAATGTGTAATTTTCAACCTTTGAATTTGCATATGTCTACCAGGGTTCTGCGAAGGGTTAAAACATTCAGACTCTAGTTGGGCCTAAGGTAGGTGAAGCAGACACTAGTTCAAGGCTCCCAGGTTAAAAGTAACGTTCAGTAGTTAAACCACAAGCAGGGCTTCTGTAATGTGATGAAGACTGAAACTATCATCTTTGCAAAGCAGAGATGATCTCCAAACTGAGCATAAAGTTTACTAAACGCACATAATTACTCATTTTTGATAAATGGAAATACATTTTTTTCTTTCCACTTATTTATTTTAAGCCAGCAAATAACCAGTTTCAAAAACTTTGCTATATCCTGCTACTGATTATCAGTATACCCGAAGATTGGTACACATGCTATCATATTGCAGGATGTGATGGAATGAGAAGTTCTTCATTATTTCCAAGTAAGTAATTGCAGCAATAGCCTCTTAAAAATTGCATAATTGAAATACTGGCTATATATCGCTTCAAGCAGGCATGCTCTGAAATGGATAAATAAAAATCCTTTTAAAATGCCTCCCTTGCAGTCATCTCACATGATTATGATTATTATAATTTAGCAATTACAGAACTTTTAAAATGGATTGTGCTTAAGCTAAGAACTATTATTACCACCATACTCTGAATTAAGAAGCAAGCACAAAGATTTCATCAGTGAGGGCTCTCAGCAACTCTACTTTCTGTTAATCTGAACACTAGAAGATGAAAAGGTCAAGCCCAACAACTGTACAGATGGAATAGCTGTTTAACACAGCAAGAGACACTATTATAAGCTGGATACCAAGACTGCAGCCTGAGAATGTTGAGCTATTCAGTTCCACGCGGCAGTGTGGAAATGAAGCTTTGCCGATTTAATTAAAACTGTACATAAGATACTAAGGACAATGTATCAGACATGGTGACAATTACCACATGAATTTTGTAGCTGAATGACAGGGAGAGCTATCACTCAGAAAAAAAACATTCAATTCAGAAGATAATAATGTAGAGCAAGTTTTCACTGGAGGAAAACTGAAGGCATTTTTGCCATTTGCTGGATGCCTTTTGCCAGAATGGGAATAGATGGTGGTTTCAGTGGCATTTTTACATTTAAGTTCATATTTAATAAATACTTCTTATGACATTTAACAGCAGATGCATATATTCTGGGGCACTTGATAATAACAAATTACATATCTAATGATTTCTTTCTCCAGGCCTGTGCAATGCAGAAGGCTCTACGTTGACATTTATAATTTGTATGGAAATGCTTTTAAAAGAGCATTTCTAAATAACCACCTGTGGCTATCTGATTACAATCATTTTCAGGCTTAAAGTACTTACCTCGAAGCTCAGTCAGTAAAGAATCTGCCTGCAGTGCAGGAGACCCAGGTTTGATCCCTGGGTTGGGAAGATCCCCTGGAGAAGGGAATGGCAATCCACTCCAGTATTCTGGCTGGAGAATCCCATGCACAAAGGAGCCCGGTGGACTACAGTCCATGCAGTCGCAAGAGTCAGACACGGCTTGGCGACCAAACCACCTAAGTACAGTAAAGTACATTCCCTATAATAACATATATTCTGAGGTTATATAGGTGATAATAAGAATTGTTTAAAAAAATCCATTCCCCTGATGAGTTATTCTGTTACTATTGTTTCTATGATGTCAATATCTTTAAGTCATAAGAGGTAGAGAAGACAAAACAATTAGAATAGAATCTGTATCCTCTTAATCCCATCTCAGGCATTTCAACTAACAGAGCAGAAAGTAAAAGCAACTTTCAGTTCAAAGAACATATAAAAGATTAATATTGTAAAGTAATTATCCTCCAATTAAAACAAATAATTTAAATAAATAGATCAATATCACATTGATTTTCATATTATTGTAGTTTAGAAGAAAAAAATCTTTTAATGTTTCATAGTTTAGCAACACTATGATCAAAGAAAAATTACAAGCATGGCATTAAATTCAAATTTCATTAGAACTATTCTTAACGTACAGAAATACAGAGCAGTCAGTTGTGCAGATTACTGTATATGCACACAAATTATTTTCTTTTAATCCAGGCATAATGACATTAGAAGTTCAAAACAGGGCTGTTGGCAGGTCAGTGATTCACGGTGATGGGGTTTCACCCTTTCATTTTTAGCAGTTTCAAGATTTTACCTGGGAATCTGAGGGTTTCTTTAGTCTAATGGTTTATGTCCATGTTATTCTCCTGGCTTAAAAACATGACAAACCAATACACAGCATTATATAGTTCACTGAGGCTTTCTTTTTCTTTTTAACTTTACAAAGAATCTCTTAGATCCCTATTAGCATATTGTGTAATGAACTCCTTATATTTTATTGACTTTGTAATTTTTTCCCAATACACTTCAATATTAGGCATGTGCCCCATAACAACATGATATGATGCTAAGACACTTAGCTGTGTCCGACTCTGTGCAGCCCACCAGGCTCCACTGCCCATGGGATTCTAGAGCAAGAACACTGGAGTGGGTTGCCCTGCCCTCCTCCAGGGGGTCTTCCTGATCCAGGGACTGACCCGCATCTCTCATGTCTAACCTCCTCTGGCAAGCAGGTTCTTCACCACTAGGCCAGCTGGGAAACCCACCCAATAACAACAGGAAATTTTTAAAATGTAAATGTTATCTGTAACAAAAAAGCAATGGCTTATTATTTCAGGGAACTTTGGAAGTTTTGACTAAGGTTCCTTCTATACAACGTGAACACTCATTCTTTATACATATCCACAAGATAATTTTCCACAAGAAAATTAAAAAGGCATCAATTGTAGATTTACTTTTTTAAAAAAAGTCAAAGTATGCTAGCATACTTTTTCAGAACTTTGATAAAATAGTTGAGTAAAATAAAATGATACAAGGTTACATTGTTGTTGTTCAGTTGTCAAGTCAGGTCTGACTCTCAGGACCCCATGGACTGTAGCCTCCCAGACTCTTCTGTCCATGAGATTTCCCAGGAAAGAACGCTGGAGTGGGTTGCCATTTCCTTCTCCAAGGGATCTTTCCAACCCAGGGATCGAACTCAGGTCTCCTACATTGCAGGCGGATTTTTAACCACTGTGCCACCTGGAAAGCCCCACAAGGCTACTTACATGCTGTTAAAATTCTTCTTTTATCTTCATGTGAATCATATATTTACTTTTTAAACATTTGATTTACCTAATTCTGTGCTTTGCATCAATCAAAAACATATTCAAAGCAATATTTAAAAACAGTATGGCATAGTCATAAGATGGCAGAGTTTGCAAATAAATACATGCTTAATTTCTGACTCCATCACCTAACTCCTGGCTGACATGTGACATGAGCAAGTTACTTCTCTTCTCTGAGTTTGAAATTCACCTTATGTCCATTTAAATAATGACATGTATAAATTATTTAGAAGAGTGCTTGTTCCATGGTAAACATGTATTGTTTCACATTTGTAAAACTTGATTTTTCCACTTTAGTCTGTAATTTTGTTTTTCCTTTCAATTGTGCAGTGAGCACATAAAATTGTACTGCTGCTATTGGAAGGAAAAAGCCTTCTCAGTACATTTAACTTTGAAGATGGCCTTGAGAATATATTTTCTGACAATAACAAAAAATAGCAGAAAATGATAAGAATTAGATGCCAGTAGGGAAAAGTTTCCTGTTTAATTTTATAAAAGAAACCAGCTATCGGAAAGAAAAGAAGCCCTTTTATTACAGCTAAAGTGTCACTAAATGTGGCAAGAAACAAGGTCAAGGTTTCTTCTAAAGAAAAATCATGGGCAATAAATTCAATGGTTTATTGAAAAGATAAGAACCTTGCCAGAAAGAAGTTGTATACCTTGCATATAAGACTCACTTGTTTTGTTTTAAGCTCATTCTGTTGTGCCCAAAATAAATGTCAGAGACACGACATGAAAGTTAAGACTGTAAAAGCTCTAGTTATGTGAGATCAGAGTTGGTTAAGATTAGAGAGCTAGATCAAACTTTCAGTGCTCAATAGCATTATAATAGAAATGTTATTTGGATAGTGAATTCAGAGGCTTTATTTAGGAATACAGAGTTAAGATAAAATTATGTAGTAAATTAAAATTCAATTTAGTAATTTTCACTTTCAGTAAGTTCTAACAGGACGTCAAACAATGTTTTCTACCTTAAACTGATGGATAAGTGAAATAAAATACAACACGTTCAAAACAAAATCATCTTGACTGCTACAAATGAAGGATGAGGCAGCAGGTAAAGTGGAGGCTTCTTACACTGATTGCAGTTCCTTCTTTCTCAAATCTTGACCCTAGCATTATTTTTTGAATAATGAAAATGCAGTCTCCCTGTTACTGTCAAATTTGCAATTTTCTTGAACTCCACATTTGTCGGTTTGTTGATAAAAGCACTCAGACTTTTACGTTATTGCTGTATCATAAACACAAATGATGGATATGAACTTCAGGTAGACTCACCAAACCGCTTTTTGTTTTTGTTTTTTTTTAATCAAGAAGAGACCTCAGTCCTCACCGATTTGTATTCAGGTCAATAAGGCTCTAGGCTGTGTGCTGCACGTGTCAGGTAAACAAACTCATGGTCGAGACAAAAAGCAAAGTGGTTGCCTAAGAGTTCACACGCAGGAGAGCAAACGTTTCCAAGTATGAATCACCTGGTGTGTGTGGTAGAAATAGACTCCAATGTCTGTTACCATGTTGATTGCTGTGTTAACTTGAACGAACATATTACCTTAGATTGATTAATAGTGTGTCACACGCAAAGTTAAGGTTTATTTTCTTTCCATTTACTTCATCACTCGGGCTGTTAGTTGACGATTCAATCTGAGACCTGACTGATTTTAGCGTAGGTGAAAGATAGCTTTGCATGTTATTTTCATTCTCATTTTATTTAGCATTTCTTTTTGGTGACTGTTGGATTAAAACTGACCAACTGACAGATCATTTCTTAATACAGATTTCTGCAGACATTCTAATTGGTCCCGATAATCTTTGAAAGGATACACTCTTTCATGCCTGGGGAGTTACCCCAAAGCCCGTGGAGGCCCCCCAGCTTCCTAACCGGTTAGAGCACAGAGCCTGCTTCCCTTTGTCTGACTACCTCACCTACGCTGTGTAGACAGAGCCTACCTGCTGGTACGGTTTGTGATTAAGGCCTTCGGTGCTCAGCGTAAAGGCATCAACTTTCATTTCGGATGTGTAAATAAGTGAGTCTCTCACCAGAACAGCAAGTGATATTATTAGCAAGAAACGTGAAGGTGGGCTTTGGACCGAAAATGGAAAAAACGTAGCTGTGGAAGTCAGGTTACATTTTGCCTGGTAACAGTTCTCAAGAAAAGAAGAGGCATTAATCTTGGCAAAATCAAAGTCATGGCTTATTTTAATGTCTAGCAGTTCTCATTCCACCTATTTTTCTTGCTGCGACAGCGTCTCTTTCCGACTGAACCCGCGTCGGGGGACTGCCCGCGCCTCTCAGGACGACCAGCACTCAGTCCGCGGAACTGATTGCACACCCTCAGCCCGCTGGGGGGCGCCTGTCTCCGCCCCTCACCCGAAGGGAGCACGTGGCGATGGGTCCCGAAAACGCCCTTTGGTTTCCACGGGAATTGGATCCAGATCATAAAACTCTCATTGTTGGAACTTATATTTTAGGCATTTCTTTTTTAAAAAATGTATTTGAAGGGGACACAGAGGATGACATGGTTGGATGGCATCCCCGACTCAATGGACATGAGTTTGAGCAGGCTCTGGGAGATGGCGATGGACAGGGAAGCCTGGTGGGCTGCAGTCCATGGGGTCGCAAAGAGTCAGACACACTGAGCGACCTCACTTTCCTTTTCACTCACTTTCTGCATGTAAACATATAACGTGTGCTTCTCAATATTGTATTGTATATAAAGTGGTGCGTCTTTGTTTTCCCCTGATGTTACATTGCAAAGGCTTCCCGATGCTACTTCTAGCTTCTGTGACAGTGAAGTGAAGTCGCTCAGTCGTGTCCGACTCTTTGTGACCCCGTGGACCGTAGAACAGGCGCCTCCGTCCATGGGACTCTCCACGCAAGAATACTGGAGTGGGTTGCCGTTTCCTTCTCCAGGGGAATCTTCCCGACCCAGGGATCAAACCCTGCTCTCCCGCATTGCGGGCAGACGCTTTAACCTCTGAGCCACCAGGAAACTTGCCTAAAACCCGCGGCTCCTGACGGCTGTGGATGTCGGTGGCTGGCTGCTGGCAAGAACTCTGTGCTTGTCTGGCGTCAGGACCCAGAAGTTCTCTCTGAGCTTAGAGTTGCTTTCGGGAACTCTCTGTTGTGTATTACCGCTACAGAACTTTGAGGAATTGGTTTCTCTCTGGAGTCTCTAGGCGTGGGAAGCAGTGCCTGATCGCCTTGGGTTGAGTTCTCGCCGCCGCTACCCACAGCCTCCTTTCTGGCCTATTGCTTCCAGTGGTAAGCGCTGTGCTGTGTATTTCTGTCAAATCTCCCACGCGTGCACCCAGGAAACACTTGGCATAATGATACAAAACTATATATTCTTCCTTACTTTCTCAATTTCATCTTGCTTTGGGGAAATTTTAATCCTGGTTCAGTAATATTACTATAGCTGGTGGTGAGATTTCCTACCCCTTTAAGTGTGCGTCTTTCGTAGAGTCAACAAGGACTCTGTGATGATGTCGAGATTGAGATTTTACATGGTTTTGTCCATATCCCCATATTTATCTTTCCTTGAATTTGCTGCCTATTTCTCATCTTCCTTATTAAGTATTATGTGCAAATGGAATTTCAAGTACGCTCATGATTTTTTTCAGTTTCCCAAACTATATTTATAAACTTATGTCTATAAATTGCCTGATTTTACAAGTGGTCTATTTTTCAAAATGGTTCCTTAGCACTTTCATGACAGTTTTCATATGTTCTCTGAAGTACCACTGCCATGGGTCTTTGTTAAATGATCTTGTACTAGGAAATCTAGGGATTTACAAGCTCTTTGCTCTTAACGTTTGAGAGAATGAGCAAATTGAGTGGCTAAGTAGACACAATGGAGAAGCATAAATACACAGTCAAATTGTGTATGTTAGTGGTGAAAGCTGCCAAGCCATTTAGGATGCATTTTAATCAGGTGTGGGAAAGTGGACACATGAAAAAGTCTCAGCTCAGCAAGAGCAGGGATTTTTGTGTCTCTGGTTCACTGAGCTATTTTGGACACATAAGAAAAGAGCTGGCCCACGAATGGACACCCAGTCAATGTTTGTTAAATGAAGACAGAGTGGCTTAAAGAATAAAGTTCACCAGAATCCTTCAAAGCAACTTGGCAGATGTTCTTTCTAATCCCTCCTCTTAGCACCTGTTATTTTATCATCCTTTGAAATGTGGTCTAAATTTGTTTAAATGGGGAAAAAAAGTACCCCCTTCCTATGTGGCCAAATAGACCCAGGGTCATCTACAGACATCTGCAGAATAGTCCCTACAGCATTTAAGCATTAATCTCTATCTACACATCCTGCCTTCGCATAAAACATCTTTGAAAGGAAAAATTAAAAAATAATAGGCAAATAATTATATCCAGTTTATAAAATATTTCTAGTCTTGTGATATTGTCATACGAAATGAAAAACTATTGCCCCCTTACAGATATGCTGTTCATTTCTAATTAGACTTTTATTGCAAGTAGATATTCTCAGAAATTGCTGTCACATTTTATATTAACACTAAAGAAATAATTTATTATATAACAGAGCACCCAAAACTAATAATGGTTTCCTACCATTACTATTGAATTAAATCTAAGTGCATTAGATTCACTGTCTATACATTATCTTGATATTCTTATATAATATTCACACATGATAATTGTCTATAAAAGTCTTGGAAATAATCACTTTTCTAATGACATGCAAAGCAAAAACTTTGGTGTAAATTATGTTACTATTAATCCCCCTTCTTAAAGAAAAAAAAAGATAAATTTATTTCTACCAGGTAATTTCTTTTACTTATGTATAAGTCCCTTATATTTGTATTCACATTGAAATTCTTAAAGTTTCATTAAATAAAACTAGACGAATGTGTCATTTCTGCATACCTAAATCAGAATGGACCATTGAGATAGATGCCCTGAACAACAATAATGTCAAACAAACAAAAATGACAACAAAACTTATAAGCTTCTACTAAGAAAAAACAAATCGCTTAAAAAGAGATAAAAACAAAACTAAGATTCCGCTTTTCCTCTATGCCACAAGATGCTGTAAAATTTTATAAAACCCACAACTTGCCATGAAAATTGGATTTTGAACCTAGAGTCGTGTCTGTTCAAGCAAGAGGAACTAACAAAGACACTTTTAGTTAAATGGAGTCACAGACTCCTGCATTCCTCTGTTTCTCAACCCTCGTCTGTTTCATTTTCTTCTCAGGGACGTGCTTCCGATCCAAGGCTTTTATGCTTTGCTTTCACTGCACTTTCCCTCACAACATGCCATGGCTTTTCATGGTGGTGATTCTGGCTTTGCCTTATAAGTTGGAGATCCACTTATCAATATCAGCTCAATTCATCTCAGTGTATCTTAGTTAAAATTTCTATATAAGGAAGAACAATTGACTCAACCGACATCAGGTGCCTGCCTTTGGTTGCATCAACTGTATGCTCAGCAATATGGGCAGCTAGTATTGATATGCACATCTGCATTATGAGAAATTGGAGAGGGGACATGTTATTGTAGAAGGGAGTGAAGCAAAGATAAATATATCTCCTAAATTGAACTACTTACAATTTTTGTGGCAGCTTGGTTATAAAATAAAGCATGGACTTTGGAGTTAGAAAAGTTTGGATTTGCTTGATAACTTATTCCTAATGTCCCTAAGTTCTAGCTTTCAATGGTAAAAAATGTCTACCTCCAAGCATTGCTGTGAAGAAGTATACGATAAAACTCATGATGTGCCTGACCCCATGTTTAAAACATGACAGTTAATTAATGGTAGCTTCCTTTCCATACATCAGTTCAGTTCAGTTCAGTCGCTCAGTCGTGTCCGACTCTTCCCAACCCCATGAATCACAGCACGCCAGGCCTCCCTGTCCATCACCAACTCCCGGAGTTCACTGAGACTCATGTCCAATGAGTCAGTGATGCCATGCAGCCATTTCATCCTCTGTCGTCCCCTTCTCCTCCTGCCCCCAATCCCTCCCAGCATCAGAGTCTTTTCCAATGAGTCAACTCTTCTCATGAGGTGGCCAAAGTATTGGAGTTTCAGTTTTAGCATCATTCCTTCCAAAGAAATCCCAGGGCTGATGTCCTTCAGAATGGACTGGTTGGATCTCCTTGCAGTCCAAGGGACTCTCAAGAGTCTTCTCCAACACCACAGTTCAAAAGCATCAATTCTTCGGCGCTCAGCTTTCTTCACAGTCCAACTCTCACATCCATACATGACCACAGGAAAAACCATACATCAACCAAGTAGTTAATTTTGGCACAAAGGAAATATCACCTATTATTACATAAGTTACTTTAAGTGACTAAAATGAACAGGTTTGGGGAGGAAGCACTCCTTTTGGACAGAAAATATATTGAATCAAAATTTATCCCCATGGACTGTCAGTGTTACTCAAGTACAGTTCCAATTCACAGAAGTATTTCTATTATTGACCTGGGGAGTCAGGAGCTTCTGAAGTAGATGGATAACAGACGATGGATAGATAAATAGGTGATAGCTGTTTGTATGTTTGGTCCATAGCTTTGAAGCCTTCACTGATCTTGCCCGCTCCAGTCACTAGAATTGTTTTCTCACTGAGAAACCAGTATGTTTCCTCTAATCTTTGGTTCCCTTAAGACACAAAGCTACATCCAACATATATGTGCTTCTGGTATTCTACAAGTCCAGAAGGGTCATTTTCTCTAATTATCTGAATTTTATTCACATTATCACACCAAATCAACTTTAAAATTGTTAATAAACGTTCTTTGAATTATGAAGTCCTCTACCTTTCTCACTTTTCTCCACACTTCCCCAGTCAGTAGCCATGTGATTTATTACCTTGTCTTATTTCTCTTGTTATTTTTCATGCACTACTTTTGTCTTCCCAAATGTAAGATGGGAAAGACAACTATGCCACACCCAACTTGTAGAGCACATGGGTCCTAGTTTAATGCAAAGTCCACCACGGGCATTTAGTAAAGTTCTAGCTATCATTTACTCCACACTTTCTTTAAATTTTACGCAAAATTTTTAGTAATTAACACTTGATATTTTATTGACAATGATGACATTATGTATACACAATTCATCTTGTAATACAAACATCATAACATCAGTCTCGTAATAACAATATGACCTAGAAATAAGCATATAGTGCTTATTCCTAATGTGTCATAATCTCTGAAATATAAATAGGATAAAAACTCCCCCCAACACTTAATAGCCCAGAATAGTTCATGGATCTTTATATGCTGTATCAAGCTAAACAGAATGCTCAGTTCGTTTTACAAAAGAATAAAAATTATTCAGACATAATGATCCATAGAATTTGCTTACCTAAAAACTCTTTTTTCTGTTGAATATAAACATAATATGTTATGAAATAGAAACAAACCCGCTAAAGTTAAAAATCACAAGAAGAAACTCTTGAATAACTCCTAACCCTTTAAGTCAGAAGAGTAATTGCAAGAATTTGAGTGTACTACATGCACAACAGTGTATTGTGCTATTTTCCCTTAAGAATTGTAATATTGTTTGATAACAAATAATAACCCGTAGGGCAAATATAAACGGAGGCAGGATGTAGAGAAGTATTTTATCAGAAAGTCAACTCCACAGGCTGAATTGGTCTATGCTGATTGCTTTTGCCCGTACAATTGACTTCTGCAGAGAACAGCATGAACGCCAACCCTGTTCTCCGTACCTGCCAACCTCAGTTAACTTCTTTGTTTATACTACTTACTTTTAGACATTAAAAAGGGAAACTGTACTCCATGAACACGTCTATCTATATCTTAAAAGCAGCTTCTAAAAATAATGCAATCCATTGAGAGAAAAACATCACTATTGCATGTAATTAAAGACATTGTGATAACAGATAAGAGCTTAGACGTATAGCACTCAAAACTCTTTGCAACTATTTATTAGGTGACATAACCAACAAGACTGAACATTCATAACTCACAGGAAAATTTTCATGACAAAGTTGAAATTTTAGATTTTTAATATGATATATGAGAGTTGGACTGTGAAGAAGGCTGAGTGCCGAAAAATTGATGCTTTTGAACTGTGGTGTTGGAGAAGACTCTTGAGAGTCCCTTGGACTGCAAGGAGATCCAACCAGTCCATTCTGAAGGACATCAGCCCTGGGATTTCTTTGGAAGGAATGATGCTAAAGCTGAAACTCCAGTACTTTGGCCACCTC
>NW_011494805.1:1960402-1994314 GCF_000754665.1 Bison bison bison | reverse complement strand
ATGGACAGGGAGGCCTGGCATGCTGCGATTCATGGGGTCGTGAAGAGTCGGACACGACTGAGCGACTGATCTGATCTGATCTGATGACACTTCTTCAAAATGCATGTACCTGGGGCTTTGTTGGTGGTCTCGTGGATAAGAATCTGCCTGCCAATGAAGAGCCAAGGGTTCCATCCCTGCTCCAGGAAGAGTTACGTGCCACAGAGCAACTAAACCTGCACAGCACCACTACTGAACCTACACGCTGCAGCTGCTGAAGCCTCTGTGTCTAGAGCCCGTGCTCTGCAACGAGAGACGCCGCCTCAGTGAGCAGCCTGTGCACTGCTGTGCAGAGCAGCCACCACTCGCTGCAACCAGAGAAAGCCTCCACACAGCAGCCAACACCCAACACAACCATAAATAAGTATTTTTAGATATATATACTTGCTGTCTGATTACGATCATTAATAGGTGAAAACTAATAAATGTTATATTAGATGTGGGTCTTCTATGGTTTATTGCAGTTCTTAGAATAGTTCTAGAAAGAAGCAGAGGAAATTAGTCTGAAATACGTGTGATTTTTTTAGAGTCTTTCAAACTATTTTAAGATTCTTAAAGATGTTTTCAGTTGAAGTCGAGCTATTTTACAATGCTGTGTTAGTTTCTGTCACGTGTGCATACGTTCATTCACTTTAGTCGTGTCCGACTCTTTGCAGCTTCATGGACTATAACCCACCAGGCTCCTCTGTCCATGGGACGTTCCAGGCAAGAATACTACAGTGGGTTGCCATCCCCTTCTCCAGGGAATCTTCCTGACCCAGGGATCAAACCCACATCTCCTGTGTCTCCCACATTGCAGGCGGATTCTTAATCCACTGAACCATCTGGGAAGCTCATGCTATAAAACAGACCTTTCGAAATCTGGGAGCCAAAAGTTCCCCATACCCACTAAAGTAAACCAATCATCTCAGTAACTATTGTACCTGACTAGTACACAGAGCTTGAATTTAAAAATAACCATTATTGTATGTGAGCTGCAATCTTACAATATACTACTTTTGTTCTTCTTTGATGTGCAGAGTTCAAACACCTTGATAAATAGATTGATAGCCCACCTTTTTCCATTTAATTGTTTAATCATTTAAAGTGACCCTTTGTATTACTGATATGGGATACTGAACATCTGAGAAGAATATCCAAGAGGAGAGAAAACTCCCAATCTAATAACCCAGCTACCAATTTTGTGTACTAAGGTAATTACAGTTTGGGTGCAGTGGTAAAGAATCTGCCTGCCAATGCAGGAGATACAAGAAATGCAGTTTTGATCCCTGGTTTGGGAAGATCCTCTGAGCAGGAAATGGCAACCCTCTCCAGTATATTTGCCTGGAAATGCCATGGATGGAGGAGCCTGGGAGGCTGCAGTCCCTGGGGTCACTAAGAGTAGACACGACTGAGCAACTGAGTGAATGCACCGTTAAACTTCCTTTCCTTTAAAAGAAAAAAAAGATTTCCCACACTCATAACTGTTCAATCCCTCTCTACATCTCAAATGAAAATAACAAGTATTAAAAATCACAATAGTGTTTAACATATGCATTTTTCTTTAGAAATCCGTCCTTACATTTTGAATACTTAGTGAAGGAGTTGCACTTCAACAATGGCTATTATCTTTGTTCACCTTGTGTGGACAGCCAACTGCTTGCTACTATAATAACTACCCTCAAGCCTCAGTAGTTTAAAGGAAAAAAAAGTGTTTCTCTCTCAACAAAGAGTAAGCCAACATGAGTATGCCTGCAAGTGAGATGTGATGCTCCAGTCTAGTCTCACACTAGTTCAGGGACTCGAGCTGATGCAAAATCCTGTGATGTTCCATTCCTGCTTCCTTCCATGACATTTTTGTACTTAGTAAGGAAGTCCAATCTCTTTAATGTCTCTCATGAGACTCCCTGTGACCTGAGTTTTTGGCAGCTTATTGTGGCTTTTATCCTGCAATTCATATTCTCTGCATCATCCCACTGACTTATTTCCACGTCCTGAAAGAGCAACAGTCTCTCACGTACCTTCTTCTCTTCAGCCTTTCCTTCTGTGCATGTTATCCTTTCGTAAGGAATCCCCTTCCTTCATTGTCTTGTGGGGAGTCCTGTAAATCTCCTATGTTTCAGCCTAGATGCCACTTCTTGGCATCTCAGAAGCGACCGCACGCCTTCTATTCCACAAGACTCTGTGCCCCCCTAGCACTATTCAGCATCACTGTAGCATTTATGTTACTCTGCAATCTTTCTCTGCCTCTTGGTGGTATGCATAAAGGAATGACGTTTTGGAAGACATGGGCTGTGTCTTACACCCCCTTTTATCCCCAGGACACAGCACATGACCAGCTATCAATAGCTATCAGTAAAGAAACAGTGAATAAGTGAATAGGAAAAAGACTTCTGTACTGTAGCCTAAAGACGTAAGTCCCAGATTGATTTTCTTTTAGCAGTAAAACAGAAAACGTAAGAGAAGTAGAGCACAATGTGTCTCAGTGTTTTATAATCTTCTTTCTCTATTTTAGGCCGTGCTGGCTCTCTGTCAGGGCGAGCCGAGGCCGCTCTCTGGTTGCAGGGCACCGGCTTCTCATCGTGGAGGCTTCTCCCGTTGCAGAGCAGGGCTCCAGGCCTGTGGGCCGCAGAGATGAGGCCCCTGGCTCTCGGGCACAGGCTCAGTAGTTGCGGTGAAAGGAGTCAATCACTCGGCGGCACGTGGGGTCTTCCTGGGTCAGGGATCGAACCTGTGTCTCCTACATTGGCAGGCGGATTTTTTTTTTTCACCACTGAGCACCAGGGAAGCCCTATATGTCACTTTTTAAGCTTAATTCTAAATGAAAATGGAAGCAAGGCATACTATTAATTTTTTAAAAAGGATATGAAAAATAGAATGGCTTACATCAACATTTAAAACTAATGTTCATTTTAAGAGTTGTGTATAAAACTAAAATGACAAAGGCAAACGGGGCACATTTTGACAAAATTTGATGGGCAAGTCATATTTTAATGTATATAAAGTTCATACAAAGCACCAGAAACTCTTACCCATATTAGAACAAATAGACATTTCTTTAAAAAAATTACAAACTGACAAAATTTTTTTTTTTTTTTTACATAAAGGTACATCTTCCCTGGTAGTAAAACCTGATCCAAAAACCAGGGGAAAAAGATAATAATGGCAGGAGTAAAGTGAGATAACCGCTTCCAGAAAGCAATATGTCCGTATGCATCAGGACACAAAAATATGTATAACTTTTTATTCTGGATTTCCAAATGGAGGAATTTGTTCCTAGTAAACAATTGAGGTTGAGTTTGAAAATAAACCTATAAATCACATATTACAGTAGTACTTATAATGCAAATTAGAAAACAACTAAATATTCAGAAATAGGTACATGATTAAATAAATAAAATTTAGTACACGTGAGAAAATATTGCTCGGTACCTAAGAAGATATTTAGTGACCTACAGAATTGTTTTCCATATTTAGGCTGGGAAACATCGTGTTTTTCCTTCATGGGATCTGCCTTGGTTTCAGTCACCTAAGTTGCCTGAAAACTCTATGCCATGGCAGAATTCGCCGCTGATCCCGAGTGGTGCCCAGCTCACATGCTGTGCTCAGAGCTAAGGCAACAGGCAATGAGGGCAGACGGGCCCACCCTCCCTTTCCCCTGCTCCATAAACTGTAATTTTGGCCTTTGAAAGAAAAGAAATTCAAGAATAGATGTAGTCTCTTTCTATAGAAATATTTGGTAGGCCACAATCCCTCTCAAAATAGAGCCAGGTGTCCGTTCAGTGTATCTGATGGAAAGGATAGAATGTAGAGAAAAGGTGGAAAAAAGATAATATCCAAAAATATTGCTATCCGTATTTGAAAGTTTTTCCCAGAACCAAGATCAGATAAATATTCACTTTCTTTTTCTATTTTTATGGCATTGATGAAATAAACATGAAAAAGTTGTCTAATTTACTTTTTGACAAAATCAGCTTTCCAGTACTATACATTAAATAATAACCATTTTAATTAATTTGAAATGCCAAATCTAACATATGCTAAAAATGCCTAGTATAAGCCACAGTATTTATATTCATAAATTTTAATTTTGTTTCATTGATCTGTTTATGGCCTGGCGTGCTGCGATTCATGGGGTCGCAAAGAGTTGGACACGACTGAGCGACTGATCTGATCTGATCTGTTTATTATTTCTGTATAGTATTGATTAGTAATTGTTTATGATATCCTTTCCTAATAATTATTATCACTTGACATAATCATACATTTTTAAAATTATTTAGCCATAGGAAAGAAAGAAATCTTTTTGTTTCCTTTGGATTTCAGAAAGGATATATGCAACCATTGTTCACAGCAGCGTATTTACAATAGCCAAAACATGGAAGCAACCTATATGTCCCTCAACAGGTGAAGATTTTGTATATGTATACCACACAATACTACTCAGCCATAAAAATGAATGAAATTTTGCTATTTTCAGAAATACAGATGGACCTAGATGGCCTTATGCGAAGTGAAGTAAATCAAGCAGAGAAATACAAACACTGTATGTTTTCACTTCTATGTGGAATCTAAAAACGAAGGTGAATGAATGAGTATAACAAAGGAGAAACAAACTCAGATAGAGAGAAGAAACTAGTGGTTATCAGTGGGGAGAGGTAGGGACATGAGCAGATGTGAGGAGGAGATTCAGGACGCAATAAACAAAATAAAGATGATGCAACAGTATAACGTACAGCCAAGGGAGCACAGTCTACACTTTATAATGAGTGCGAATGGAGCATAAGCTATAAGATGTCAAATCACACTGGTGTATACTTAAAGTCAATACAACATCGTAAACCAACTGTACTTCAGTTAAAAAGAAAGGGAATGAAGCGCTGACATTTGTAACTACATGGGTGGACCTGGAAAGTATTATGTTTAATGAAATATTCAATGGAAAAAGACAAATGCTGTGTTTTTACTTGTATGTAGAATCTAAAAAACAAAACAGACAAATACGGCAAAACAACAAAAAGACACAGATACAGAGAACAAACTACTGCTTCCGGAGGTGGGAAGGAGGAAGGGGGCGAGTGAAGTGGATTAAGACATGCAAGCTCGGATAAGTAGGTCACAGAGACGGACTGCACCGCACAAGGAATATTGCCAACTATATTGTACAAACTTTGCAAGATGCTTAGTCTGTAAAAATACTGCATCATTATGTTGCACACCTGAAACTAATATAATATTGTAAGTCAACTATACTTCAATAAAAAGAAAATGTTTGTTAATGTTAATGAAAAATAAGATTATATTTTTGCTCATCAAATTTTTAAAACAAGAATATTTCCTTGAAAGAATTTTAGATATGCTGTTTCATTACCGTCATTAGCATCATTAGTGCTATCTATCTTTGGCGAGTATTAATCTTTAGTTTTAATATGCATTTCAATTGATATAACATTACTGAGGACACAAGAAACGTTTTCTTTTCCTTCTTTTCTGTCTTTTATTCAACCTTTTCTGGGAAAATATATTCTTCTTTTAAATCTGTAGAATTTATTCATTTCCAAGCAGGGCAGCTGTGACAGCTGTTCTGAAACCCTAGCAAGGGGATTCATTCATTAAGATGCAGCTCTTTCAGAACAGCCTCAGTTGCCTGGAGTTGCCAATGGTCTGAATTATAATTCCTTCTCACTGGGAATGGCCTGAAACTTTAACCATTAAACTAAGCCTGAGGGTTTCAGAGAATCAGCTAGATTGGTCAAGTCTATGCAATAATCCACTTAGGCAGACAGCTTCCCAGTACTACTCGCGATGAGGGCAATTCTGTAGGAAGGTTCCCTGCATCAGGCAGCTCTCACTCTTGAACCGCGCCACCCTGTATACCACTCACCTGCTGCTGGAGTGTCCTTTTGAAAAGACATGAGAACCACTTTAAAAGGAAAACCATACATGTTACCCAGTGGTGGCATGACTATAATCTGATTTTTTTCTTTTAAAAAATTTATTTATTTAAAACTTTTTATTTTGCATTTGGAATATAGCTGATTAATGAACAATATCATGATAGTTTCAAATGACCAGCAAAGGGACCCAGCCACATGTATATAGATATGTTCCCATTCCCCCCCAAACTCCTCCCCCATCCAAGCTGCCACGTAACACTGAGCAGAGTTGTTTGTGCTATACAGTAGGGCCTTTGTTGGATATCCACTAAATATAGCAGTGTATACCTGTCCATCTCATTTTAACCTAATTTTTATATACTCAGCTGAAAATCCCAATCTTCTATCTTCCAAACTCTAGTTCATAATAAAAAAGTGAAAAAAAAAAGTGAAGTGAAAGTGTTAGCCGCTCAGTCATGTCTGACTCTTTGTGACCCCATGAACTGCAGCCCAGGTCTGTTCATGGAATTCACTGGGCAAGAACACTGGAGTGGATCGCTTTTCCCTTCTCCAGGGGATCTATTTGACCCAGGGGTTGAACCTGGGTCTCCCCCACTGCATGCAGATTCTTTACCATCTGAGCCAGCAGGGAAGCCCACTTCATAAAAACTGTCTACTAAATAAAGTTTGCCTGCTAAATTAGCATCGTTGTGCCGATCTGTACCAACTATGAGAGAATAGAGGCCACAGAGGCTTCCCAGGTGGCACTCTTTATGAACCCGCCTGCTAATGCAGGAGATGCAGAGTCAATTCCTGGGCTGGGAGGATCCCCTGGAGGAGGACATGGCAACCCACTCCAGTGTTCTTGCCTGGAGAGTCCCATGACAGAGGAGCCTGGCGGGCTACGGTCCATAGGGTCTCACAGAGTCAGACATGACTGAAGCGACTTACGCTCGCAGAGGCCACAGCTCTCAGCATGGCCCTAGACATTTTAGCTGCATTTATGGTAAGTGTTCTAACTGAATTCTAACTGGGAGGCAGTGTTACCACCTCCCCATTTTAGAGATGAAGTAAAGGTTTAAACAATTTGTCATTGTCTAGTTTTTCTGATCTAATTTTACACCCAAGTATTTTGTGGATCTGATAGTGGAATGCTAATCTATGTGACTCTAAATGCATAAATATCGTAATGTATAAATAGTCAGCCAAATATTTCCAGAAGGTGGCATTTAAATACCCTGTCTCTGAACTGCATTTGACTTCAATCATCTCAGAAAAATAAATTTCAGAACCTTTTCTTAAATGCCTCATTCTTTCTCAATGACCTTTACTAATACTTTTAAGCTTTAATAATCTTTCTAATATCTAACCTCAAATGTTTCTAATGAATTTTAAACCTACTCCATTTTAAAATCTGGTCTGAATCTTTCTAATATCTAATCTCAAATGTTCCTGATGAATTTTAAACCTACTCCATTTTTAAAGGGTATCAAATAGATGCTTGCCAACGAGCATTTTCACTTTCATGCATTGGAGAAGGAAATGGCAACCCACTCCAGTATTCTTGCCTAGCGAATCCCAGGGATGGGGGAGCCTGGTGGGCTGCTGTCTATGGGGTCGCACAGGGTCGGACACGACTGAAGCGACTTAGCAGCAACAGCAGCAGCAGCTAGAGTACAGCATAATCCAACCTCAAGCTAATATTATTCCAGAAAAATATTCTGGAAAAGTAAGTTGAAAGTAACACTGGTCCCCTTCCTTTTACAGGGAATATAGTTAATAATATTATAATAACTTTGCAAGGCACATAACCCATAAAAAATATTCCATCACTATGTCATACACCTGAAACTGGTACAATTGTAAGTCAACTATGATTCAGTAAAAAGAAAAGGAACAGTACAAACTCAGGCCACATTTTCAAGCCCAGCTCATTAAATTTGTGATTTTTTTTCACAGACAAACCTTTGAGGTCACACACAGAAGATGGTGTTTCAGAGGTCTTGTCTCCCTGGATTGTCAAAATCTGAGTGTAAAAGAAAGATTAACTACCAACGCTTGGAATATCTAGTTTTGTTTACAATTAAAAATGAGCTATTGATATCTGCAACCAGGGCCACTTATGAGAGAACTTACTGTCTTAACTACTGTCATACTGGAAAATAAATTACTGATTAAGAAAAAATAAGGTAGAAAAAAGAAAATACAGAAAAATTAGATTGGAATAAAGCAGTCTAAAGTCATTGCCACCACAGTCCCACAGCAGCTAAAACAAAAACCACATTACAGAAAGTTAACCAGGATGAAAGAGCAGAAAGTTATGACCCAGATGAAGGGACGAGATGAAGCCATTGCCCAATAGTTCGATATCTCTACAGCTTGATTGAGGCGTAAGATATTAAAATATCTGAGTCATGGTAGAATATTCGTGTCATAGTTGATCATTACTCCGTTAAGAGTCACAAAAGGATATGTTGCTGCGAGCATTTGGTCTCACAGTTGAACTCATTGTGATCTTGGGAGGGCCATGCTTTCCTTTTTTCCATTAATGCAGTAACTTTTTGACAAATATGAATTTTTTTAATGCCTTCTTCCTCCATTCAATATTTCCCATAGTAAGCCCTGCCTTATTTAAGCCATGCTATTAATTTACAATCTATTGCTATGGCGTCCTAACCTGATTTAGTACTTCCAATCACATCCCACCCTTGGGTTTTTAAGCCAGTTTGTATATTCCTAGAACTGCATCATCAGTGCTTCTTTCAATCTGTGATCTGCTCTAGCCTTGATTTGATCTCTAGCAGGTTCCAAACACCTGCCACCAAGACTCCTACTTTGGATCCATTTTGATTCAGTATTTTCAGGATATTCTCCATCATCAATTTTTTTTCAATGGATTTTAACTTCAGTTATTTCTCTAATTCCTTGAGACTGTTGCTTCTTTTAGCAGGGATCCTGTACTCCACATCCAGTTCTGTAAAACTGGGACATTTGAATTAGTTCCACATTCCAGTCAGGTTGCCTCCAACCTGCATTCTTCCCGCAATCTTCCCTGTGCATTATCACAAGATTGAATCTTCTCTAAGTACCACTTTTCACAAAGCATCTTCCTACTGAGGCATTAAAGTATTTATCATTATATCCCTCCAAATCTATCCTCTATGCATTTTGCATCAGTCAGTGTATATGTCTCTCTTTTAGAGAGAGACAGAGAGAGATTTATTGCAAAGAATTGGCTAATGTGATTGTGGGGCTGGCTAAGTTAGAAATCTGAAATTAGCTATCAAGAAGAGCAGGCAGGGACTCTCAGGCATGAGCTGAAGCTTCCAGTCAGAGACAGGATTCCCCTTTCCTCTGTCAAGCAGTAGTTCTACTCCAAAAGTCTTTTAAAAAATTAAATCAGGCCTGCCCAGATTATCTTTGATAATCCTCTTTACTAACTGTAAACTATTTAAAATCTTCAATCACATCTAAAAAATACCTTCACAGCAACACAAAAATCAGTGTTCAACTGAATTACTGTGGACTATAAACTGGTCGTTGATACATAAAACAGACCACCACGTATCACAAATTGAATGAATGGATAAGTTAAATACCCATGTACTCATGTTGCATGTGTGTTCAGTCATGCCCAACTCTTTGCCACGCCATGAACTGTAGCCTGCTAGGCTCCTCTGTCCCTAGGATTTTCCAGGTGAGTTGCCATTTCCTTCTCCAGGGGATCTTCCCGACCTAGGGATCAAACCTGTGTCTCCTACATTGGCGGCAGATTCTTTACCTGAGCCTGAGCCTCCCTTGAGGTCATTCACTTTCAATGCACTCATTAGCCTATTAATTTTGTTGTTGTTCAGTCACTCAGTTGTGTCCGACTCTTTGCAACCCCATGGACTGCAGCACGCCAGGCTTCCTTGTCCTTCATTATCTCCTGGGTGCTCAAAATCATGTCCATTTAGTCGATGATGCCATCCAGCCATCTCATCCTCCATCATCTCCTTCTCCTGCCCTTAATCTTTCCCAGCATAAGGGTTTTTTCAAATGAGTCAGCTCTTCACATCATGTGGCCAAAGTATTGGAGCTTCAGTTTCAACATCAGTCCTTCCAATGAATAGTCAGGACTGATTTCCTTTAGGATGGACTGGTTAGATCTCCTTGCAGTCGAAGGGACTCTCAAGAGTCTTCTCCAACACCACAGTTCAAAAGCTTCAATTCTTTGGTGCTCAGCCTCCTTTATGGTCCAACTCTCACATCCATACATGACTACTGGAAAAACCATAGCCTTAACAATGCAGACATTTATCTGCAAAGTGATGTCTCTGCTTTTTAATACACTGTGTAGGTTTGTCATAGCTTTACTTCCAAGGAAAAAGCATCTTCTAATTTCATGTCTGCAATCACACTCCACAGTGATTTTGGAGCCCAAGAAAATAAAGTCTGTCACTGTTCACACTTTTTCCCCCAACTGTTTACCATAAAGTGATGGGACCAGATGCCATGATCTTACTTTTTGTATGCTGAGTTTTAAGCTAACTTTTTCACTCTCCTCCTTCACACTGATCAAGAAGAGGCTCTTCAGTTCCTCTTCGCTTTCTGCCGTTAGAGTGGTGTCATCTGTGTATCCGGGGTTGTTGACATTTGTCTCAGCAATCTTAATTCCAACTTGTGAGTTATCCACCCTGCATTTTGCAGGGTCACAATATACAGGCTTGACGTACTCCTCTCTCAGTTTTGAACCAGTCCATTTTCCCATGTCTGGTTCTAACTGTTGCTTCTTGTCCTGCATACAGATTTCTCAGGAGATAGGTAAGCTGGTCTGTAATTCCCATTTTTGAAATAATTTTCCTCTATTTGTTGTGGTCCACACAGTTAAAACTTTAGTGTAGTCAGTGAAACAGAAGTAGATTTTTTTTTTAATTCTCTTGCTCTTTGTATGATCCAGTGAATGTTGGCGATTTGATCTCTGGTTCCTCTCCCTTTTCTAACTCTAGTTTGAACAACTGCAAGCTCTCAGTGCGCCTACCGCATCTGCATTTCCTTGCCAGCGTGTGAAATGAGCTCAATTGTACGTGGTTTCAGCATTCTCTGGCATTGCCTTTCTTTGGGATTGAAATGAGAACGCATGACCTCGTTGGCCCTTGTCAAACAAAGAGAATGGTTTCATAAACTAGTCTACTTTAATTAAAATATTACCCTGATGGCAAAGGGAGCATAAATAGGTGGAGAGATCAAAACATTCTCTGGTGTTCAGCGCAGTTGCCTCCTGTCCAGCGGGACCTGCTTGGACTCGTCTGCTTTTCTTTCACCCCGTTTATATGTAGTTCCTTTTTCCTTTCCTCTCCTTCTCACTGGAAATGCCACTCCTCCAAGGAGCCACAGTGCTCTCTCCTGAGAAATGCCCATCTGCAGCTCTTGCCTCGCATCCTCAGCTCTGCTGCCCGCCTGGTGCTTTGCTTTAACACGAGTCTTAACAGCAAGACTGGCTTGGGTCCTGTCCCCTCGGATTGCTTACGTGCCTTTCTGGAGACGGGCTTTGTTCCCACTGGGTTGCTGGGAGTTAGTCACAAGTATGGGATTGAGGAATAATTCCCTGAAGGCGTTACGAATTATCCTTGCTTTTCAAATCTTTTTCTCTTTTGTTCAGTTACTCAGCAAAGCACTGTGCTCAATGTTAAGTATGGTGAACTCCATACTCTTACAGCAAGAAAAGCAACTTACATCTTATTGTTCCTGCCAAGACATAATGGTCTTTATGGTATATTTTTCAAATAGCTAGGCCCTAATTTACCACTAAGTTGTTTTACAACATTAAACTTTTAGCTATTTGTCAGGAATTGACTATGTCTTTTCTATTGAAAAATGTTACTAAATGTCAGTTAATTTCCTGAAATAGGCTCAAAAAAATTTCAAAGTAGACAATTCAGTGAGTTAGGCTCATTATATTATAAATAATATGAGTTCTTTTCCAGTAAATTCTACTGAAAATATACCCTTATTTGTAGCACAGGTTTCACCTTGTGCACTGGGAACTCATCTTCCTTCCTAGGGAAGGCACTGGATCTCAATATGCACATTCTGTAGTTGTGGATTTCATCCACTGAATGTTTATATAAAACATGGACACAATCCATGTATTTTCTAAATGAATAATTAAATTAATAAATGAACAGATATCTTTTTCCTAAGTACTATGCCAGAGGAAAAGTGTTAATAACCACCTCTCTTGATATGAAGCAGCAAGAACCACAGAGAATATTGGATCACATCCTCTCATGGAACACTTTCCTTTTGCTAAAATAAATTTTTGAAAACTCTAACCTTTCCTTGACATTGTATGGATAAACCAGGCCATTAAAGATTAGGTGCTGGTGTGATGGAAGCTGTCTATATTTAAATAGTTTGTTCAAATTAAGACTAGCATTAACGATTCTACCAGGAGAGGTGACCCTGTCTGTCCTTCCAAAAATCTCAAGTCTCTCTCTGTTCCCTTTCTGGAAGACTTGAATAAAAAGTGCAGAGCTCCTAAAAAATGTACACTCAGCTGGAGAAAGATGATAGAGAAAGCAAGATGAAGTTCCCTCGCCTTGTGCTAGGGGAGGGGATGTCTGCCTTTTACATATAAAACCCTGAGACTAATTACATTAAAGGCATCTTCAGTAATGTCATTTAATAACTTTTCCAAGATACTTATGAGTAATTTTAATACATACCTTTTAACCTACACCTTACGTTCTATTATACATAATTATTCTGCTTGCTTATTATACCCTTTAAATTACAATGATTAATCATACACATTGCATAATTAAATTGTGAAAAAGGATTAATCATCATTATGTTATTGTATAATTATGCTACATATTTCATTTTAACTAGAAAATGTAAAGCACTTTAACTCATAGGCTAAACACACTGTTATATAATTAGCCCGGATTTTATTGTAGGGAAAGAAAAATAAGGTCCAGGATAAGTGACTTATTGGAAGTGAAACAAGAATATGTTTTTCCCTCGGTCTGAACCAAAAATAGTGTAGAATTCAGAACTTTCAGCCATTTTTCAGAAACCAAACCAAAGGAAAACAAAAAGGTTTTCTCCTTATTGAGTAATATCTTGACTCTTATTAAAGAATACGTGCCGTTCTCATCCCGAATCACATGGTTCCTATAGGGTTTCTGAGAACACGGCCAGTGAGTGTGTCGGTTAACCAGCTACTGGCAGTGAGTCTGGCTCGACATAGCTGTCCCAGCCCAGCCTCTGACCCTACACATCCCACAGCATCCTGGGGTAAGTGGTTCCAGGCTGTTTTACTTCTTAAACAGCCTCCAGACCAATGTTTTCACCAGATATCAGTACCATAGACTTGTGATCCAGGACATAAATAAACCATCTTTTCTATTATAACACTTATTTATAATAGTAAATAGACAGATGGGGAAAAAGGTAACCGTGGGGATTATTTTAAATAGCAAGGCAGATTTTTCTACTTTGTAAGGAAGTAGTTAAATTCCTTTTTGAGAATACTACTAATCCACAGAAAAGAATGAAATAAACCCATTTGCAGCAACACAGACAGACCTAGAGATTATCATACTGAGTGAAATAAATCAGGAAGAGGAAGACAAATGCCGAATGATATCACTTATATGTGGAATCTAAAATATGACCCAAATGGGCTTTGGTAAAGAATCCACCTGCAATGCAGGAGACTTTGGTCTGATTCCTGGGTTGGGAAGATCTGCTGGAGAAGGGACAGGCTACCCACTCCAGTGTTCTTGGGCTTCCCTGGTGGCTCAGCTGGTAAAGAATCCGCCTGCAATGTTGGAGACCTGGGTTCAGTCCGTGGGTTGGGAAGATCCCCTGGAGGAGGGAAAGGCTACCCACTCCAGTATTCTGGCCTGGAGAATGCCATGGACTGTGTAGTCCATGGGGTCACAAAGAGCTGGACACGACTTCCGCTGCCACAAAACAAAGAGGCTCGCAGACACAGAGCATGGACTTGTGGTTACCAGAGAGAGGGGCCGAGGGGGTGTGAGATGAGAGTTTGGGGTTAGCAAATGCGAACTATTGTATATGGACTGGACAAACAACAAGGGCCTACTCTATAGCATGGAGAAGTACGCTCAATAGTCCGTAATAAACTGTAATGGAAAAAGAATATGAATATATGTATATAACTGAATCACTTTGCTGTACAGAAGAAATTAATGCAATACTGTAAATCAACTATATTTCAATAACAAATTTTTAAAAAATTCTTTCTTGAGTAAATTTCACCTGGTTTAGTTAAGTCCATTGATGGTTTTTTTTTTATTATTATTATAAAAATTAAGGCTCAAGCTTTAACCAGAAAAGCACAAGAAACAAAAGAACGCTGACAACGATAACAAAATTGGTCTCTATTTTGATCTGTTGTATAGAGTAACATTCGTAATTCCTGAGAGCGCGCGTCCGGTTGCTCAAGGCCAGATCACCCTACTGCCCATCACACAGATTCAATGCTGAGAGGAAGGGAGAGAAGACATTTGACTGAGCGAGCTTTCAAGAACTCCTCTCGCTTCTGTTGATTGTAGGTGCAGCACCTGGATTAATTTCTCCAACAAAACATCAATGAGTGGAAAATATTCCTAAAGGTAGATTGCAACGGTGTTAGAAAGGAGAAACAGATGCTGAGTGGGAAAAATTAAAAATAAAGATAGACTTCACCAGAGGCTAATCAACACACCAGGATTTTGTTTTTTTTAATGCTTTGGAATCTGGGGCTTCCCAGGTGACTCCAGTGGTAAAGAACCTGCCTACCAATGCAGAAGACATAGAGACGTTGGTTCGATCCCTGGGTTGGGAAGATCCCCTGGAGGAGGGCATGAGAACCCACTCCGCTATTCTTGCCTGGAGAATCCCATGGACGGAGGAGCCTGCCGGGCTACAGTCCATGGGGTCGCGCAGAGTTGGACACGACTGGGTGACTTAGCATGCACCTGAATAAGGTCACCATCATTTTTTAGATTCTACATTTACATTTCGAGTGTGTGTGTGTGCACGCGTGTGCACACATATGTGTTTTATATGAAAACTTCCAAATTGGAAAGACACAGTTCAGTTATCCCCCACAGTATGACTTTCTTAATAAAGGAGCATGGGAAAATCCAGCTAATATATTTTTATTTAAGAAACTGTGAAAACCAAGGATTGTATGTAAGGCAAACAAACACGCTTGAAATTATTTTCAAATAACAGATTTCCTAAAGTGAGTATTTTTAAAAAGATAGTGAGTATCTTTACTATACGAACATGCTCTCACAATCTGTCCCTTTTAGATTCTTGACTGCATATAATAGACCCAGGAAATAATCCTTCTATTTGATGTTTATGGATGCGGCATCTAACTGCAGATACCATGGTTACAATGCCAAGTGTTGGGCATGAAATTGTAGGCTTTAAAATGCAGCAAATTGATACGCTGCTTTTTAGGGCACTCAGCCACATTTGCACAAGTTCACTTATTTGTTTATGAAGAAATGGCTGTCTGTAAAGGAAGGTGATATAGACCATTAATTATAGATGGAAGTCAGGAGATAAGGGAAAAGATGATTATTTATACAACCCTATTCCTTACCAGAATGCTGTACAGTCCAAGAGCTAATAAAACTGCTCTAATAACTTTGAACCCAAGAGGTAATTTACATTTTATTAGGTGGAGAAGATTGTTTGTTGCAGAAGATTAAAAAGAGGGGAAATAAAGAGAAAGAAAGAAACGGAAGCTTGAATTAAAAATGAGATTCATGATTTTCCTTTTGATTCACAGAATAACAACTGTCTGTACTGCATTATAACTTCATATGATTTCCCATCAGGTTGTCTGAAAATTGCCTCTTTAAATGTGATGATGTCGAAAAATGGTGACTAAAAAAAGATTTATTTTTTTTTAACATTACTGTCTCCTGCAGCATTTTACTAATGAGATACACAATAAAATTATATCACTCATGTATTATTTAACTCATACCCCTGGATTTCCATCTCTTGATTTTAGGTGACTCATGCCTGCAAACAGAGCAGCCCCGGGCATTCTAGGTTTTGAATATAAATCACCTATATCCTTTAAGAATGTTATTTTAAATAAAATACTCAACTCTCTGCCTTGATTATATGTGAAAGAGAATATTTTCTTCATAATTATAACTTCATTTGCATATTGCAATATTTCATTTTTATTGAGTGCCCACTGGTACAAGGTGCCATGATAGAGATGTATGATATTGTTTAATTTAATTAAGAAATAATGACTCCTGGCAACATATTCTATACCTCCCATGCAGCAATTGACAGAAATACTTTGGTAATTTGCTGGCATAAATTATTTACAGAGATAAGTTATCCATTTTACATTGCAAATGACACAAGACTTTGATATTTGAGTTGCAGAGTTAAATGTACATTTATGGGCCCAAACCATGCATTTGCATAAGGAGGTTTATACAACGGTGTATATAAGCTGGAGTTGGCTTGTTTTGGCCCAAGGGAACTGGGGTAATAAATCCACATTCAATAATGCCAACTTGCTGGCTGGAAACTGGCCATAGTGGAAATATTTACACCAGAGAAATGATAAACACAAAAACAGTGGTTTTTATTTTGCTTTGCTCCTTGGGGGCTCAGCCATACAGACTCCATCTGCAGTGCAGGAGCCACGAGAAACATGGGTTCGATTCCTGGATTGGAAACATCCCCTGGAGGAGGAAATGGCAACCCGCTCCAGTATTCTCGCCTGGGGAATCCCATGAATAGAGGAGCCTGGTGGGCCGCAGTCCGTGAACTGGAGGAGGAAATGGCAACCCGCTCCAGTATTCCTGCCTGGGGAATCCCATGAATAGAGGAGCCTGGTGGGCCACAGTCCGTGAACTTGCAAAGATCTTATACCTCAGCAAGCACAAGCATCTTTGTTGTTTTTAGAGGGCCACTTGCCAAACATCCACCAGCGCATCCCTGGATTTATGCGATGTTTCAGAATTACACATGCAAATGATGTGCTATCCTGAAACAGCAACGATCTTTTTGGAAGACTTTTAATGTTGAGGTAAACTATTAAAATAACGCTGTAGTAATAGTCACCACTGGGGCTTCCCTGGTGGCTCAGAGGTTAAAGCGTCTGACTGCAATGCGGGAGACCTGGGTTCGATCCCTGGGTCAGGAAGATCCCCTGGAGAAGGAAATGGCAACCCACTCCAGTATTCTTGCTTGGAGAATCCCATGGACAGAGGAGCTTGGTGGGCTACAGTCCACGGGTCGCAGAGAGTCAGACATGACTGAGCAACTTTCAGTATAATAGTCACCATTATATTTCGCACTTACTTTGAAATAATCCAACTCTCCCTTAAAAAAACTGAGTTGGTGAGAGGATAGAGAATAGATAAAATTAGTAAAAATATTAAACATTTTTAAATTTGGGGATTAGTATATGGGTTTCTTAGCAGTTTTACATCTGTGAAGCTTTCCATAAAATGATGTTAAAAATAGCTATCAACAAGAAAATGTACACATACATGTATATGTATATTCTCCTACATGTCATGTATGTGTGTATATTTAGATTTTCAAGAAATATATACATATGAACTCACAGATAAGGAACATATTATTCGACCACATGTACATACACAGCTCTTGTTCTAGACACTCAATGACATTCTTAGTATGTTTCTGTATCAAGAAGCTATGGCTTATAATTTTTGAAAACAATCTTTAACTGGCCTCAGATATTTCCTTAACTGTGATTCTAGTTGCATCAGGGCATGAAAAGAAGGGAACTACTTTCTCTTCTTAAGTAAATTTATGAGAAAATCACCAGGGGATACGGTTTACTATACCTCAGTAGAGGCACTGAGGGCGTATGCAATTCAGGTCACTTGCACACCAGTGCGTGTAGCCATTTTATTTGTAAATGGAAAACAAAACAAAGCAAAACAAAAGGAAAAAGGACAAGGAACTCTTTCAGAGTTAGTTAACTCTTTCTACCCAAAGGCCAAAGTCAGTATTTCCTAGGGACTTACAGGAAATGCTGCGTCTCAGCTCCCACCCCAGGACGACTGAGGTAGCAACTGTCATTTAACAAGATCCCCAAGTGACTTGGACTCCCCAGGCAGTGCTAGTGATAAAGAACCCATCTGCCAATGTAGGAGACATAAGAGAAAGATGCTTGATCCCTGGGTTGGGAACATCTCCTGGAGGACGGCATGGCAACCCACTCCAGCGTTCATGCCTGGAGAGTCCCACGGACAGAGGAGCCTGGTGGGCTACAGTCTATAAGGTCACAAAGAGTCGGACAGGACTGAAGAGCTTAGCAGGCAGGTACCAGGTGATTTATAACATACTTAATAAAAGCTTCACTTTCACTTTTCACTTTCATGCATTGGAGAAGGAAATGGCAACCCACTCCAGTGTTCTTGCCTGGAGAATCCCAGGGACGGGGGAGCCTGGTGGGCTGCCGTCTATGGGGTCACAGAGTCAGACACGACTGACACGACTTAGCAGCAGCAGCAGCAATAAAAGCTGAGAAGCACCAGACTAGACAGGAGCAAAGCCCCGACTTTGTCTGATTCCCCCACTTCATTAAGCGCCACTCCCCAGCTAGTGAATGAATCTCTTTCTGCCGACCCTCACAGGAAGGCCGGCTTTCCCCATTCTGTCTGGGTTTCCCTTTGTCAAGGTTAAGCTTGAGTTGACACACAATAGAGAGGCACCAGAAGACTTCTGCTGGGTTTCGCCTCCTTTCTTCAACCCTGGATCAGCCATTTCATTAAAGAAAAATGCTGACTCTCTGAAATGTTGTAGAAGCTATCAGACACAAGAAGACTCTGCAAGAAGTGCAGCTGTGGTCCAGCAGGATGGTGGTAAAGGCACCTGTATTCTCTATAACGGGCTTCCCTGCCTGGCCTCCCCAGGCAGTAAAGAATCTGCCTGCAATGCAGGAGACCCAGGTTCAATCCTTGGAAGGGAAAGGCAACCCACTCCAGTATTCTTGCCTGGAAAATTCCATGGACAGATTCTGTGGAACAGAGAGTCACATAAATTCATGAAGATTCATACAGCGATGATGTTGAGAAGGACTGAAAACTCTGTGCTAATCACCCTGGACTTCCTTTAAATGAGCGTTTAACCTTTCCTCAGACCTCGGTAGCACTTTATCTGAAGGAAAGCTGCGTGTGGAACGCACGTGGCATCAAGAGCAGCACCGCCTCTCAGACAGAGAGCCTCTGTGGTCAATGAGGGGCGGGAGCTGCCGCAGGGGAAACCAATTACCCTGCACCAACCTTAACAGAGGAACAATTTAAAGAAGCCAAGAAATGTTAATTGAACAGTGAATCACTGAGGCTGAGGGATAAAATATACGGGGCTTGATTACTAGAAAGCAAACAAAAGATTGAAAAGAGCTTAGGAGGACTTGAGTACCTTGAAACTTAAAGCCACTTTAAAAACAAAAACAAACAAAAAAAAAAACCTTTCATGACAGTAGGAGCATCAGAACACATTAGAGCAAGAAGCCGAAGGAGGTTATCAAATTCTAGAGCAAGGCGGGCCAGCTAGCAGAGCTTGTGTTAATACAATTCTTTCACTAAAGTAAGGTATTGGGCTAGGAGAACAAAAGTATGCTTTTAAACAGTAGTCTTTAAATAGTGGTTTCCCCCTTAACCATGCGATCATATCAGTGTTTGGAAAACACTAGTGTGGTGATGTCCTCTGTGTCCTCAGTCATGTCCAACTCTTTATGACCCCATGGACTGTAGCCCTCCAGGCTCCTCTGTCCATGGAATTCTCCAGGCAAGAGTACTGCAGTGGGTAGCCATTTCCTCCTCCAAAGGCTCTTCCTGACCCAGGGATTGAACCCATGTCTCCTGCATTGGCAGGCAGATTCTTTACCACTGAGTCACCTGGGGAGCCCATACGGTGAGCATTAGTTAATTACCTGAAGAAGCTGTTCAGGCTACATTTGAAGGGATGTTTAATGAGAGACAGGAGTCACGCCTGATCATCCACCCAGTAGTAATCGGTACAGAATTAAACACAAATCTGAGTGCAATGCTGGAAGGACATTCTGGCCAAACAGTATTAGTGCAATTATGCCAAACTAAACAACGTGACAAGGGCTTCCCAGGCCGCACAGTGGTAAAGAACCCTGCCCGTACAGGAGACGTAAGTTCCATCCCTGGGTCAGAAAGATTGCCTTCTCCCCTGAAGAAGGAAATGGCAATCCGCTCCAGTATTCTTGCTTGGAAAACTCCATGAACAGAGGAGCCTGGCGGGCTACGGTCCATGGGGTCGCAAAAGAACCAAACACGACTGAGCACATACACACACCACTAGTGTGACAACGTTCAGAGAAGAGTGAGGAACATGGCACTCAGCTGAGTTAGGGTCTGACATCACACCTATTTGTCACCAGGAATACAATTCTTTTCTTTAAGAGACATCTTTATTGCTGTTTGAAAACAGAATTATTGAGAAACTTTAAGTTTTGTTCATTTGTAAAATGTGCTACCATTTGGTCACTATTTTCTAGTTCTCTGCCTCTCTCCAAAATCTATGGTTCCCAGAAAACTCATCTGTCTGCCTTATTTCAGTCTTTAATTGATGTTATGACGGAAGATTTGCAAAGCCTCTGTTTCCTCTGAGCAACAGCAGGAGCAGCAGAGAGAGCTGGGCAGTCAGACGAAATTCTGTCTCTGCCCTTCTTAGCTGCTAACCACAAGCAACAGCTACCACTAATCTCCAACTTCCTCTGATACCTGGCACCTCAGGTCATCCTTATCAGTGTGTTGTGGAGATTAAATGAGATAACAAAAGTAGACTGCTTGGTACTGATACAATGCCAGGCACATAGAAGGAGAAAAGCAGTGAGAGACCCTTTCTCCCTTTCTCCATCCATGATAAAAGACTTCTTCAAACACAAAATGCTCAGAACTGGGTACACTTGGTAATCTGTAAACGGTAACTTCCTCCATTCTGAACAATTTACTACTATGGATTACTGAAAGGGTGTCACTGTTACCACCTAGCTAACTATCCTCAAACACAAGAAGACATATGGACTCCCATTAAAAATGCAAACAAATGAAAAAAAGTTAAAAAAGGAAATCCAGGTAAAATGTAACAGAAACAAAAGCCCAAATTACAGAAAATGTAAGTTTTAATTGCATGATGTTCTTAAATGGTTAGGTTTGGTTCCCCTCCCACCCCCAACCTCCATTGCCATTGTTTGTCAGTAAGGTTGGCCTCAATTCAGTGATTTTTTTACTGTGGCATGTGATGACCTTATTTTTGTGGAAAATTGCTTTGAATTTCTTAAGGTAATAGCCATTCTAGCGTAAACATACACTGTGATTTGTTTTGGGCTTTTCTTTTGCCAGGAAAGGTTGTGCACGCTTTCAGAGAGCCTCTTCCGCTCTCGCTGCCGTTTTTCCTGAGAGATCCGGCTGGCAGGTTATTTTATGGGTTACTTTATGCTTCGTGATTTTTCTGTGATTGACTTCTTGCACTTAAGCTAAAGGGATTTACTGATGTTAACTGAGGTTGTTTCATTCCCATGAAAGCTCAGGCTTTAACTAGACAAATCTCCAATTGATAAACATGCTTCAGATTCTAGATAACATCGAAATATGCACAAAATTTTATAGTAGGAGGTTTGAAAAACAGCTAAGAAAAGTAGAAGAGATGCACATTTTAACATCATTCTTCAGCTCACTGCAGATTTCTAGAGTTTACTGAGAATGTATTTCTTGACTCTTAAGAATAATAGTGAATTGACTAATTTTGTGTGCTACAGTTGCCTCATTCTAACATAAGAGATTTAAACTAGGTGAGAGAATGGCTTAGTAAGTGGGAAAACTTTTGTCAAATGTAAAGTGTCTGTAGATATTTACTAGCTAACCCCTAATGGCCCTGGTAATCCCTGTCTCCTAGTACTCATTCTGCCTGTAGTGTGTCCATATTAAATAGCACTGGCCTGTTCAACCTACAGAATGCTATAGGAAAAATGATGGGTGATTTATCATTTTTAGATGATAAAAGATATCACAGCTTATGTCTTGTTCTCGTTGGGGTCATTTGCTCTGGGGAAAGCCAGCTTCTATGATGTGAACACATACAAGTAGCTCTAAGAAAAGATCCAGGCCTCTTGATTGTAACCTCATAGAGACTCTGAGTCAGAACCATCCAGCTAAGGCAATTCCAAAGTCACAGTCCACAGAAACTACCCAAGACAATCAAACTCTATTGTTGGCTAAAGCCAGTAAGTTTGGGGGCAATTCGTTATGTCTCTATAGTTAACAAATAGAGAATGGCGGTTCACTCATTTATTCCTCCAATGCTTATAAAATATCGTGTTCTAGGCACTGAACTAGAAAGTCAGGAAGAAAGGTAAAGTGAAAGTGAAAGTCGCTCACGTGTCTGCCTCTTTGCGACTCCATGGACTATACAGGCCATGCAATTCTCCAGGCCAGAGTACTGGAGTGGGTAGCCTTTCCCTTCTCCAGGAGATCTTCCCAACCCAGGGATCAAACCCAGGTCTCCCACATTGCAGGCAGATTCTTTGCCAGCTGAGCCACAAGGAAAGCCCTAAACAAAGGTAAAGAAGCATACAATTCATTGAGAAAGAAATAGTATAAGGACAAAACAAAAATCCTGTTTTCTTGGCTTACCAAATTATAATGACTTTACTTGTAAAAGTCCTATTGTCCTAATTCTTTATGATTAAGCAGCATTTTAAAAATCCTTGGGAAAACACAAAGCAGAAGGAAAGAAATTCACCTCAGCAACATGGATAAATGCACAGCGATGATCACAACTTTCATTTTATTTCAAAATGTGTCCAAGCTAACTAATTTGATCAAAAACATATCTCATGAACCAGAGTCAAATACTCAGTCCTTGGCCTAGAAGTTTTCCCTTCTATGGCTCAAATCAAAGCTCCTTACTTTGGCTTCTCTCTTCACCAGAGACAGACAGAGAGATGGCATACCAATTTGTTTCATGAGCAGGAAGAGAGAAACTAAATGCAAGCTAAAGAAAACAGAGAGCAAAGCAGCCCATCTTTTTATATATATGTACATGGTGCACTTCTTACTACATTTTTAAACCATCCATAGCAAGTTATGGCATCTATCTGAGTTTCAAGCCTTAGGAAGATTTGTGCTCCGTGGTTTAAATAATGCATTTTACAGATTTAGCAAAGGTTACAGATAAAGCAGCTTACCCTCAGTCCCAGAACTTGTTAATTCAAGAAGCAGAAATATATAACACAGAATTCCAGTGCAGATGAATTTCCAAAATCCCTAAGTGGCATCTCTGGCAGTTTAAGAATCACAAGTAACGGGAATGTGGCTGAACTCACAGCTCTGGAAATTCTAATTTATGTTGATGCTGTCAACATCCTGTTGTTCCCTGAGTAAAAGTGTCAAATGTCTACTTGATACACAATATACCAAAGAGTGAAATAATTCCTCTCAGCCCACAAAAAGAGATAATGTGTGAATTTGACAATGTCACTTCAGAAAGCTGTGTAATAGTCTTTCAATACTACGCTTTTGAGAGCATAAAGAACAGCAATCTTGCCACAGGGCAGTAAGGCCCTAAAACATAACTTTGAAACCAGCAATGGTTCCTACATCTAGAGTCAAAAAAACCAAGATCTTGTAAAGCCCCTGAAAATGAGGTGTTGGAACGGGGTGTCCTTTGATATTCAAAACTTTTCCACAGGAAGAAACTGACAGAGGCTGACAACAGCTTCTGTCAGAGTTTGTACCACTTGATATCGCTGGGAAGGTAGGATCTCCAAGCTCGAACTGCCAGCTTTCATGTCCTTGTTTCTTAACAAAAATTTTAGGGCACGACCTAGTGCCAAAATGAATTTCATGATGTTCAGGATTGTTTTATTCACAGAAGGCACTATCAACATTTTTTTAGGTTTAAAATTTATATTCAAAGAAACAAATATGGAAATATGTCTTTCTTCATAATTTCATATATGAATAATGTTAGTCCATTTAAAAGCTAGGAAAAAGACAATAATCTTCATTTTTTCTTTGTTGGATTACTTTAAATGAAACAAAATAACCCCTCTCAGAAAGTATTACTTACAACCCACTTATAATTCACATTTAAATCCACTTACAATTTTAATAATTCTCCTTTATTTTTATGTTTTTCAAATGTAGGATTTAACAAGCGAAATCTCTACAAGTGCTTAAACAAAACTTTAGAGAATCTGGGAAATTAAACATATAAATACAGTTCAGTTCAGTCGCTCAGTCTTGTCCGACTCTTTGCGACCCCATGAATCGCAGCACACCAGGCCTCCCTGTCCATCACCAACTCCCAAAGTTCACTCAAACTCACATCCATCGAGTTGGTGGTGCCAACTCATGGTTTACAAACCTCTCAGCCATCTCATCCTCTGTCGTCCCCTTCTCCTCCTGCCCCCAATCCCTCCCAGCATCAGAGTCTTTTCCAATGAGTCAACTCTTCGCATGAGGTGGCCAAAGTACTGGAGTTTCAGCTTTAGCATCATTCCTTCCAAAGAAATCCCAGGGCTGATCTCCTTCAGAATGGAGTGGTTGGATCTCCTTGCAGTCCAAGGGACTCTCAGGAGTCTTCTCCAACACCACAGTTCAAAAGCATCAATTTTTGGCACTCAGCTTTCTTCACAGTCCAACTCTCACATCCATACGTGAGCAGTGGAAAAACCATAGCCTTGACTAGACGGACCTTTGTTGGCAAAGTAATGTCTCTGCTTTTCAATATGCTATCTAGGTTGGTCATAACTTTCTACTCAAGTTATTTTGATTATCCCAATGCAGTTTGGATGTTGACCAAATCTATGTATAGTTTTCATCTTGAAATGATGTCTAAAATCAATTGTGTACTTTAAATTATAAAGTTTGATCTAATAAAATATCAGTCTAATGTCAAATTACCTTAAACATTACAAATATTCAAAATGCCAGTTATATATATTATTACTAACTCTAACACCGAAGTGTGAATATAGTAGGTTTCATTTATAATGCCATTTCTATTTTCAATGCTAACCTTTCCATACTGGAAAGACACCTGTCTAATAAGGAAATATTTTGAGCATCTCAGATGTGCTGGCTGCCATCTCAAAAAGCTGGGGTTACCAATCAGCCTGTGAAGTAATACCTAGAGTAATACCCACTTTACCAAAGAAGGATTCACTGAACCATTTTTCACAGTCACTTTGCTAACTGAGGATTTCAGGCTATACTTCACAGATAGGACATTAACTTTCATAAGTTAAGGATTAAAATATTATGATTCAATATTTTATTTCAGTATATAAATATCGAGATACTGCTAAAATTGTAAATAATTTTTTTACTGAATTATTTTCACTTTTCACATTCACAAGTCTTACAGTTACCTTAATGACATTCTATTGCATTTTCCATTCATCTCATAACTTTGGTGGTGCACAACTTTGATGTCATCAAATTAAATGTGGAAGAGAGGTTTGTAAAGTAATCAATACAAAAGTGCAGGAAATAATTAAGTGTACAACTGGAGGACTTGCAGTAGATTTAATACTATCACTGGGTCTCACCTAGAATGCTGGAGCAGAGTTAGTGGCCTATAGATCTTTATAAGATGCTTTGCCAAAATTAGATATGTCACAGAAGGGACATCCATTCTTCACAGCATCCCTTTTGATGGACAGAAGATATTTTTATTTAATTATTTTTCAGTTCAGTTCAGTCACTCAGCCATGTCCGACTCTTTGCGACCCCATGGACTGCAGCACCCTGCCCATCACCAACTCCGGGAGTCCACCCAAACCCATGTCCATCAAGTCGGTGATGCCATCCAAGCATCTCATCCACTGTCGTCCCCTTCTTTTCCTGCCCTCAATCTTTCACAGCATCAGGGTCTTTTCCAATGAGTCAGCTCTTCGCATCAGGTGGCCAAAGTATTGGAATAATTATTTTTACAATTAACATGAACAAAGGTATTCAGCTTATGAATTTAAGCTTAAAGGAGATCTTGATGGAATTGAATACTGCCTCCATGGTAAAAGGGAAAAATGGAAATTAAATTACGTATAATAGAAAGGTTACACTTCCGGTGCCATTTCAGTGACAAGGAACCATTTCTTAAAAGACATAACATTCTGGTGAGAATGTTGTCCCGAGGAATGAGCCACTGTAACGCTCCACGGCGCGCTCAGCAGAGCTCTCTGCTTCCTGCTGGTATTGGTCGGGGCTGCCAAGACAGAGTGCAGGAAACCGCGGGCCTTCGCAGACATCGCTTCCTCCCAGCTCTGCAGGCGCGGTCCGGGCCTGCGTGTCTGCAGGCGCGCCGGCCCCTCTGGGGAGGCATCCGCTCCGGGTCTGCTGACCCGGGGCTTCCTGGGCTGCGGCGGAGCTGGGGGCAATTCTCCCCTGCGCTTGTCCTTTCTGTGTCCCGGGTTTCGCTTTTTATAAAAACCCCGGTTGTATTGGATTAGGCCTACTTTAACGACCTCAGCTTAATTAACATCACCAAGAAAGTTTCCCCAATGAGGTCACATTCTGAGGGGTTACAACAGGAGTGTAGACTTCAAGATGTGAACTTTGAGGGGACACGACTCTGGGCACAACCGCTCTAGTGACGGCTAAGAGCAGAAGGCCCTTCCGAGGGATTGGAAACTGAGCAAGAGCCAGTGCTAAGTCCTCACCCCTCCGGGAGTGAAGTGTCCTGAAACCGAAGATACAAGCATCTTTCTTGAAGGTAAAAGACGGAATACAGCAGCGCTGGAGAGACTCGTGAGTACAAGCCCCTGACCTGCCCACGAGGGAAGATTTAAGGAAGCAGCCATTAAAAACACTTGTACATAAACAAAGAAAATGTTTCCATATTCTAGAACGAGTTTAAGAAGAGAGACAACTTTGGGCAACCCAAGACGGGCGGGTCATGGTGGAGAGATCTGACAGAATGTGGTCCACTGGAGAAGGGAATGGCAAACCACTTCAGTATTCTTGCCTTGAGAATCCCATGAACAGTATGAAAAGGCAAAATGATAGGATACTGAAAGAGGAACTCCCCAGGTTGGTAGGTGCCCACTATGCTACTGGAGATCAGTGGAGAAATAACTCCAGAAAGAATGAAGGAATGGAGCCAAAGCAGAAAGAATACCCAGCTGTGGAAGACTCTGATGCTGGGAGGGATTGGGGGCAGGAGGAGAAGGGGACGGCAGAGGATGAGATGGCTGGATGGCATTACTGACTCGATGGATGTGAGTCTCAGTGAACTCCTGGAGTTGGTGATGGACAGGGAGGCCTGGCGTGCTGCGATTCATGGGGTCGCAAAGAGTCGGACACGACTGAGCGACTGATCTGATCTGATCTGATCTGATACTACCTCTGGGTCTTCCCTGATGGCTCAGTTGGTAAAGAATTTGCCTGCAATGCTGGAGTCCTGGGTTCCATCCCTGGGTGGGGAAGATCCCCTGGAGAAGCTAAAGGCTACCCACTCCAGTATTCTGGCCTGGAGAATTCCATGGACTGTGTAGTCCATGGGGTCAGAAAGAGTCAGACATGACTGAACGACTTTCACCCTGATTAAGTATTCTTGCTTGGGAAATATGGGATGTGTAAAATCCCTAGGAGGCGGCCCTCAAGTTTCTGGATTTGGGGCTGCTGCCCCCTACAGGCCCCAAGTCACTTATCCAGAAGGATTCCACATCAGTCATTCAGTTCACTTGTTCAGTCATGTCCGACTCTTTGAGACCCATAGACTGCAGCATTCCAGGCTTCCTTGTCCATCAAAAAATCCTGGAGCTTGCTCAAACTCGTCCACAGTGTCAGTGATGCCAGCCAACCATCTCATCCTCTGTCATCCCCTTCTCCTGCCATCTCCAATCTTTCCCAGCGTCAGGGTCCCTTCCAATGAATCAGTTCTTCACATCAGCTGTCCAAAGTATTGGAGTTTCACCTTCAGCATCAGTCCTTCCAATGAATATTCAGGACTGATCTTTAGGATGGACTGGTTGGATCTTCTTACAGTCCAAAGGAGTCTCAAGAGTCTTCTCCAACACCACAGTTCAAAAGCATCAATTCTTCGGCGCTCAGCTTTCTTTATAGTCCAACTCTCACATGCATACATGACTACTGGAAAAGCCATAGCTTTGATTAGACGGACCTTTGTCCACAAAGTAATATTTCTGCTTCTTAATATGTTGTGTAGGTTTGTCATAGCTTTTCTTCCAAGGAGCAAGCATCTTTTAATTTCATGGCTGCAGTACCAGCCATGATTCAATATTTTATTTCAGTATATGAAATAGTGATTCTTTCTAAGGCCCACTCAACTTTGCATTCCAGGATGTCTGGCTCTAGGTGAGTGATTACACCATCATGATTATCTTGGTCGTGAAGATCTTTTTTGTATAGTTCTTCTGTGTATGCTTGCCACCTCTTCCTAATATCTTCTGCTTCTGTTAGGTCCATACCATTTCTGTCCTTTATTGTGCCCATCTTTGCATGAAATTTTCCCCTTGTATCTCTAATTTTCTTAAAGAGATCTCTAGTCTTTCCCATTCTATTGTTTTTCTCTATTTCTTTGCACTGATCTCTGAGGCTTTCTTATCTCTCCTTTCTATTCCTTGGAACTCTGCATTCAAATGGGTATATCTTTCCTTTTCTCCTTGGCCCTTTGCTTCTCTTCTCTTCACAGCTATTTGTAAGGCCTCCTCAGACAACCATTTTGCCTTTTTGCATTTCTTTTTCTTGGGCATAGTTTTGATCACCTCCTCCTATACAATGTCACGAATCTTGATCTGTATTTCTTCAGGCACTCAGTCTATCAGATCTATTCCCTTGAATCTATTTGTCACTTCCACTGTATAGTCGTAAGGGATTTGATTTAGGTCATACCTGAATGGTCAAGTGGTTTTCCCTACTTTCTTCAATTTAAGTCTAAATTTGGCAATAGGGAGTTTATGATCTGAGGCACAGTCAGCTCCTTGTCTTGTTTTTGCTGACTGTATAGAGCTTAATCAGTCTGATTTCGGTGTTGACCATCTGGTGATGTCTGTGTTTAGAGTCATCTCTTGTGTTTGTTGGAAGACGGTGTTTGCCATGACCAGTGCGTTCTCTTGGCAAGTCTGTTAGCCTTTGACGTGCTTTGCTTTTACTCCAAGGCCAAATTTGCCTGTTACTCCAGGTATCTCTTGACTTCCTACTTTTGCATTCCAGTCCCCTATGATGAAAAGGACATCTTTTTTTGGTGTTAGTTCTAGAAGGTCTTTAAGTCATCATAGAACCGTTCAACTTCAGCTTCTTCGGCGTTAGCGGTCAGGGCACAGACTTGGATTACTGCCTGTGTAATTCGATGAAACTATGAACCACTGCCGTGTGGGGTCACCCAAGGTGGACAGGTCACAGTGGGGCATTCTATCAAAACGTGGTCCACTGGAGAAGGGAATGGCAAACCACTTCAGCATTCTTGCCTCGAGAGCCCCATGAACCATATGAACAGATCCCACATGCTGTGGAGCAGCTGAGCCGCTGAGCCATAGCAGCAGACCCTGTGCTCTAGAGCCCCGGGAGCTTGGAGCCCCAGAGCCCGTGCCCCACAAGAGAAGCCACCACAAAGCAACTAGCAGACTGAGCACCGACAAAAGTAAACAGGTGGATAAGTGAAAATAAGACTATTAAAATAAGAATCCAATCAAAGCACTGTAAAGGTAACTGATGGGAAAAAAAAAAAAAAAGCCTAATGTGCATCGAGAACTTAAATTCCCCAGTATTTGGCCTTTTGTTCATAATTATGACTTGATCTGCTCTGGGAGACATTTGTTATCATAGCACTAGATGCATTATCTTAAAGGAGAACTGGAGAGACTGAGCGATCTGCCTGGGAAAGTAAGCATACCAACACCTGGCCTTTGCTTCTGTGTAGCTGTTTGTTCAAGTGCTTTTCTGACTCAATTTGCAGCTTTGCAACATCCCCTACTTCAGAGTAAATCCTCTAATGTCCCACGTATTTTATCATCCTCAATGATAGGGTTAAAATTTAAGTATCTGAATCTGAGTTAAGGTTCAGAATAGTTTTTTTCAGGACACAGAGCAATGCTATACTGAAAACAAACACTGGATGTGAATGGATTCAGCGGATCCCAGTATGGATCTAATTGGATTCAGTGGATCCCATACATATAAGCTTCAGGCTACTCCTTGTGCACCTCATCTGACTAGGCCAGGTCACAGTTTCCTCAGATGGCAAAAGGAGGACGGACGTTGCCCCTTCTACCTCAGCAAAGGGTTGTGTGCCTCACACTCATGCGTGTGAGCACGTGTCAGCTTGCCATGCGCTCACAGAGGTGCTTGAGCTTCAGGCATGCCTCATCCCAGATTCTCCCATGTGCACATGCACACCGGTTTTAATAAGATCACAGATTATACATAAGAGAAAGAACACAGGTATTTCCTATTGAAAAAAAAAAGTATGTTTATATTAAAAATCTTAAAAACAATGATACTCCAAAAGGGAAGATGCAAACAGTAGAAGGGAAATTGATTCTTGATGCAAGAGCTTACTCAAATGAGAAGACATGAACTTAAATGCATTTTAATTATATTATTTTAATCCAAATATAACGTCATGTTTCTTACCAAATATGTTATAAGACAAGTACTACTGTTACTACCGCTACCGCCCTTATAAAGTAGAACAGGAAAGAATCACGTTACTAGTTCTGCCCCTAAATATATAACCGTGGTATAGAATGTTTACAAACTTCCTACAAAAACATTTAGAAATGGCGCATAATACAATAGGAAGCCGACTGTTTCTTTCTGGGTGATATCATCACAAATGATGTCAACTTTTTTCTCACATGTATGCTTTTCTCATGTGAATTTGTTCCCCTGTTGCTGGTATTTTTTATTTTCACTGAAATTTCAAAATGCAAAATAAGTAAGGAAAATAGTTTCATTGCAGAAACCTGTAAATCAATCCTTATGATTAGAACAACTTAATCTTATTAGGGCTTCCGTGGTGGCTCAGACCACAAATCTGCCTGCAATGCAAGACACCCGGATTCAATCCCTGAGTCGAGAAGATCCCCTGGGGAAGGGAATGGCTGCCCACCCCAGGACTCTTGCCTGGAGAATCCCACGGAATGAGAAGCCCATGGAGTCCAGCGCAGTTTTCACGATCTTGCGTGTGTGTGCCAAGTCACTTCAGTCACGTCTGACTCGCTGCCACCCTGTGGACTAAGCTATTCTCTGCCTTCCATCTGTTTCTCTCAAATTATCACATCCAAAGAGAACTGTGCACAGTCCAGTCTGACCAACTCGCTCCCTTTTTAAAACGTACGTTTCATTTACAGCCATCATCTACAAGGTAAAGTCAAGTTTCCTTCGAGGGACTTGCAATTCTGTCCATGAGCAGGCTTCTGCTTGTCTCTGCAGCGCTCCCTCCTTTCCCCACCCCACTCTTCCCGATTTAGTCACACACACCCGATGACGTCTCGAGATGATAAAGGCATCTCCAGTCATCTGTTCATCCCTCTCCATTGCTGAGCTTCCCACAGCTCTTTTCTTCATTTACAGAATGTTTATTCAGCTTTCAAGAACCAGAATCACCTGCACATGACAGCTTTCCAGGAAGTCATCCCTAACCTTCCTCACCAATTTGAGCCCCCAATAGTCACAATAATAAATTGTATTTGATTAATGATGTAATTCTAGTTCTAGGTTAAGCATTTCACGTACATTAATTATATAACCCAGACAACAAGCATATGAAGAGGTAATATTAGTATCCTTTTACGCATAATGACATAGAAATATAGAAAGGTTAATTAACATGCAAAAGACCACACAGCTACTCCATTGCAAAACTGAGAATCTAAATTCATTTAGTCTGATTCCAGAGTTCATCAGCTTTAACATCTCTGTAGATACTGTTTCTCATAAACATCACTGAATGCTATCTTTAAATATTCCTTTCCCTACCAAGATTTACCAGGGGAGAAAAGTCAGGCCATTCATACTTTTTTCTACAATGCATTATATTTTATAGTGTTCAAATAATGCTTGGTAAACTTAATCATGCTTTATTTTTTTAATTATATTATTTTTATTAAATAATTACTTAAAACATTTCAAGGGAAAAATTACATACTTAATAGAATAAAAAATATGTCATATAAACTGTTCTTATGGAAAGACTTTAAAGTAAATCAATAAAAGCCATGTACATAATAAGATTATTAAATTACATATAATCAAATGCAATCAAATCAAGTGATTGTTTATAAATCATGCAATAACATGAAAAATGTCATGAAAACAGACTCTAGTACACCTTCCAGGTGAGGCTTGTCTTTCCTTGGATGTTTAGAATCAATGATGCACAACAGGCAAATAGATCGACCTCTAAGATTAATGATTAAGCATTGTCTAACTCTGAACTTCATGATAAGAAAAGCAAAATATAAGATGTGATATACATGCTTTTCTACTCTCAGTTCAGTCTCTCAGTCATGTCCGACTTTCCAACCCCATGAACCGCAGAACGCCAGGCCTCCCTGTCCATCACCAACTCCTGGAGTTCACCTAAATCCATGTCCATTGAGTTGGTGATGCCATCCAACCATCCCATCCTCTGTCGTCCCCTGCTCCTCCTGCCCTCAATCTTTTCCAGCATCAGGGTCTTTTCAAATGAGTCAGCTCTTCACATCAGGTGGCCAAAATATTGGAGTTTCAGCTTCAACATCAGCCCTTCCAATGAATATTCAGGACTGATCTCTTTAGGATGGACTGGTTGGATCTCCTTGCAGTCCAAGGGACTCTCAAGAGTCTTCTCCAACATCACAGTTCAAAAGCACCAATTCTTCGGTATTCAGCTTTCTTTATAATCCAACTCTCACATCCATACATGACTACTGGAAAAAACAGCCTTGACTATACGGACTTTTGTTGACAAAGTAGTGTCTCTGCTTTTCAATACGCTGTCTAGGTTGGTCATAACTTTCCTTCCAAGGAGTAAGCGTCTTTTAATTTCATGGCCGCAATCACCATCTGCAGTGATTTTGGAGCCCAGAAAAATAAAGTCAGCCACTGTTTCCACTGTTTCCCCATCTGTTTCTACTAGGTAAAATTTTAATTAAAATCATAATTTAATAGTAATTTCAATAGTAATAAAAATCATGACATTTTAATAGGAAGTGTATAATTTTTAAGTTATATATTAATATATTCAAGTTATTTGAAGCCAGTCTTCAACAGTCCATGAACCATGAACTTCCAGATGTTCAAGCTGGATTTAGAAAAGGCAGAGGAACCAGAGATCAAAGTGCCAACATCTGTTGGATCATCAAAAAAGCAAGAGAGTTCCAGAGAAACATCTACTTTTGTTTTATTGACTGCCAAAGCCTTTGACTGTGTGTATCACAACAAACTGTGGAAAATTCTTAAAGAGAAGGGAATACCAGACCACCTGACCTGCCTCCTGAGAAATCTGTATGCAGGTCAAGAAGCAACAGTTAGAACTGGACATGGAACAACAGACTGGTGCCAAATAGGGAAAGGAGTACATCAAGGATGTATATTGTCACCCTGTTTATTTAACTTCTATGCAGAGTACATCATGTGAAATGCCAGGCTGGGTAAAGCATAAGCTGGAATCAAGATTGCTGGGAGAAATATCAATAACCTCAGATATGCAGATGACACCACCCTTATGGCAGAGAGCAAAGAAGAACTAGAGAGCCTCTTGATGAAAGTGAAAGAAGACAGTGAAGATCATGGCATCTTGTCTCATCTCTTCATGGCAAATAGATGGGGAAACAATGGAAACAGTGGCTGACTTTATTTTTCTGGGCTCCAAAATCACTGCAGATGGTGACTACATTCATGAAATTAAAAGACGCTTACTCCTTGGAAGAAAAGCTATGACCAACCCAGACAGCATATTAAAAAGCAGAGACATTACTTTGCCAACAAAGGTCCATTTAGTCAAGGCTATAGTT
>NW_011494805.1:1943770-1960289 GCF_000754665.1 Bison bison bison | reverse complement strand
CTGAGTGCTGATGAATTGATGCTTTTGAACTGTGGTGTTGGAGAAGATTCTTGACAGTTCCCTTGGACTGCAAGGAGATCCAACCAGTCCATCCTAAAGGAAATCAGTCCTGAATATTCACTGGAAGGACTGATGTTGAAACTGAAACTCCAATACTTTGGCCACCTAATGTAAAGAACTAACTCATTGGAAAAGACCCTGATGTTGGGAAAGATTGAAGGCAGGAGGAGAAGGGGATGACAGGGGATGAGATGGTTGGTTGGATGGCATCACTGACTCAATGGACACGAGTTTGAGCAAGCTCCAAGAGTTAGTGATGGACAGGGAGGCCTGGCATGCTGCAATCCACAGGGTCGCAAAGAGTCAGACATGACTGATCAACTGAACTGAATTGAAGTTATTTGAGAAAGAAAAAATGTATATGTATATATATTTGTATATATACATAAATATATATACATATACCTCTTCTGGAAATAACACAACAGAAAGTATCATATATACTATTAAATGTACATCCTTATTGTATGATCAACAATGTACAATTGTATAAATAGGTACATCTAAATATATATACATCTAAATATATATACATATATATCTCTGGAAATAACACAATTAACAGAAAGTATCATATATACTATTAAATGTACATCCTTATTTTATAATCAACAATGTATAATTGTGTAAATAGGTACATCTAAACTTAATAGTTAAATAGAAAGATATACCTACTTGACAATGATCTAGGCTACGGATTTGTGTCATATAGCTGCTTGTGTTTGTCTTCTTGAAGATAATTATTCCTCTGTTAGTTTGCCTGGTTGGTCAGTTGACTTTCTCTGGCTGCGCCTCAGCGACTTGGTTCTCCCGACCCGCACGTCCTGTGCTGAGGCGCAGGGTCTTAACCACTGGACCACCAGGGAGGCCCCCTGTCCAGGTTATTCTTAACGTCCAACTGTGACCGCTAAGTAAAAAGTCCCTGGGATATAGTTCTTATGTTGACTAGCTTTTAACATTTCCCAACTGTGTATAGATAGCAAACAAATAATAAACTCGTAATTACTTTAAATTTCTACCACAAATAACATAGTTTTCTACATGGTCAATATACTGTGTTACAGAACTGTGTCAAGATTTTTATTAATTTCGACCCCTCAGATCAGGCATGCTCATTTGCTACATCTCTAAACACCAGGACAAAATGAAAAGTCCCTTGAATATGTCTTACATTGGAATCATTCCTTCACCTGTTCATCTCTGTGACAGACCGCAACCAAAGAACATTTTTCTCCAGGTCGCAAATGTTTGCTACTAGAAGAAAATTAAAAGAATGAGAGACACAGAGACTGAGAGAGAGAGAGGGAGGGAGGGAGAGAAACGATCACTCTGGAGAGCTGAGAACAGTTTCCTTTATCTGACCAAGACGGCTGAACACACCCCTCAGCAGGACTAAACTTTAGACAAGTTCCCTTCAGACTATACACCCTTGGTCTCCCTTTCCTTAGGGTAATTATTCTAGGACACTTAAAATTGGAGGTTTTTTCCACTGTTCCTTTGAAATGTAAATCTTCTCAGCCTCTTGCCAATTTTACAACCCAGGAATGTCTTTCACAAAGCCCTGGGAGCCATCCCTTTGAAATGTAACCATCAAGAAAGATAGAGCCCCTGGCAAGCAGTCTCTGTGGGAGGGTAGGAGTCTAACTTCCAAAAGCGTCATAGCAAACACAGATGGTGTAATCGACCGACCTCCTCCTCAAAGTCCTAGCAGTTTCCACTAGTTGACCCTAGAACTCAAACATTCTCCACTTTTTCTTCAGCAGAGTTCAGCTCAGTGTCTCTCCCCTAGTGCAATAAGCTTGGATAAAGTCTCCCTTGCCTGTGTTACATGGCCAGTGTAGTGTCTTTTGGACATAAGAAACAGTCTTCACACAAGGTATTCTAATCTTCCTCTCCTCTTTACATGGTTACTACTAGAGTTAGAGGATGTATAGTTAGAGTATTTTCTGACAAATAACCTCTTTGAGTTCCATTGTTTAACCAAACTACTTTACAGGAAAGCTAGATAGAGTCAGATTATGAATACCATGGGCAGTCATGTCGGATATGCCTAATACATGATGGTCATCATAGTATTTTTATCTTAGATTCATATTTTATAAAGCAAACTAATTTCTGTTACTCTGCTTCCCATTAATTTTTTCCTAAATTGATTCATCTATGTAATTTCCCTTGCCTAATTTGTTTTGCTGATTTGGGGTGGCCTTTTGTGTCAATTTACATAAATGTCTCCCATCTGTTCACTCTTATTAATTATTCTGATATAAAATTGTCAATATTTCTATCACCTTATTAATGACAAATGCGTATAAATTGGACTGAAAGGTGACTTAAACTGTTTAAACAATTTCTTTAATGGTGCCTTGGATCCCAAAAAATATAGCAAAAAGAGCAGTAAGTAAAAATAAAGACAAGTACATACTATGTTAGAAGGTTTTGAGTACATTGTAAAATAAAACAAACAAAATAAACAAGCAAACAAAAGGCAAATCACCTAAGAAAACCAAAAAGAGAGAAGGCAGGGAAGAGGGAGGGAGACTTGCCCACTGTACGTCAAGAATATTTTTGGCAATGTGGCAACTGCTGGTGTATGCTTTCCCTCGTGTGTTCCACTGAGGATGCACAGCAGCTCAGTCGCTCAGTCGTGTCTGACTCTTTGCGACCCCATGAACTGCAGCACGCCAGGCCTTCCTGACCATCACCAACTCCCAGAGTTCACTCAAACTCATGTCCGTTGAGTCAGTGATGCCATCCAACCATCTCATCCTCTTCATCCCCTTCTCCTTCTGCCTTCAATCTTTCCCAGCATCAGGGTCTTTTCAAATGAGTCAGCTCTTCACATCAGGTGGCCAAAGTATTGGAGTTTCAGCTTCAACATCAGTCCTTCCAATGAACACCCAGGGCTGATCTCCTTCAGAATGGACTGGTTGGATCTCCTTGCACTCCACGGGAACTGTCAAGAATCTTCTCCAGCACCACAGTTCAAAAGCATCAATTCTTCAGCACTCAGCTTTCTTCACAGTCCAACTCTCACATCCATACATGACCACTGGAAAAGCCATAGCCTTGACTAGACGGACTTTGTTGGCAAAGTAATGTCTCTGCTTTTGAATATGCTATCTAGGTTGGTCATACCTTTCCTTCCAAGGAGCAAGCGTCTTTTAATTTCATGGCTGCAGTCACCATCTGCAGTGATTTTGGAGCCCATAAAATAAAGTCTCTCACTGTTTCCATTGTTTCTCATCTATCTGCCATGGAATGATGGGACCAGATTCCATGATCTTAGTTTTCTGAATGTTGAGTGTTAAGCCAGAAGGGTGCACAGTTGTCCACATTTAAGTGAAATATAACCTAGAACTCCATAATACTACTGGTCAAAGTATTTTTTGTAAAAAAGCTTTTGCATTATACACACCAAATAAATGAAATATTCAATATTTATTTGAGAAGCAAATATGATATTGAAAAGAGGAAAAATAAAAATGTCTGATTAATGAACTATGATATGAATCTAATATAATTAGTTATATACACTTTACAGTACAAGCAAAGACATTGTAGAAACAAATCAAATTAACATGAGAATGGCAGGGCCCTAAAACACTGAAGAACCAAATTCTAGAAGAAAAACATCAATTAAATTAAGAACTATCCTATATTCTTATTTTTCTAAGAATTAAGTATTATTAATTTTTTCAGCTTTTAAAGCTTACCAGAAAAAAATAAAAATAAATAAATAAAGCTTACCAGACAGACTTTAATTTAGGTGACAGAAATAGCTTTAGGTCTGGAGTGATTTCTTTCCCTTTTTTTCAGACAAACTAGAGATAACTCTCTTTTCAATTATCATTCCCAGGTCCTGGGTATAGTAAGAGCTTTTTCCTTGAATTTAATGTATTCATCTCTATATGTGGATGGAACTAGTTTACATTCTCACACACTTCAAACCAACTTAAAGGATGCAAAGGAATTTAAATTATCTACAGGGAATTATTTTGAAAAGGGGAGCTTGTCTCTATACTTTTAAAACAAAGAAATTTAGGAATATAAATTCATAGATATAACAATGAAAAGTACAGAAAAATAGTTTGAATTATTCTGTTCATAGAGTCATTTAATGTGTGTGTGTGTGTGTGTGTGTGTGTGTGTGTGTGTGTGTGTCTATATGAGAAGGAAAAAGGAATTGGAAATTGGAAATCCTTGGAACACAGTCACAGTGAAGGCGAGGTAACCCAGTCAATGAGGACAAAGATGCCCAATTAAGAAATCTTGACATTTTCTTACCATGAGCAAGTCACTCAGCAATCAGGTAGCTTGTCAATAAATAGCTGAATTTCAGGAAAGCATTCAATCAATTACCAAGGAGCTAGATTCTGAAAGGGCAACTGAATCACCCACCAAGGCTGACTAAAAGGAAAACAAAGACAATCAAGATAAAGATAGTTAAATAAAAAAACCCATATAATCCTGCTGCTTAGGTGTGTTTAAGGTTGGAGTAAAGTGAATACAGGACCTAGAATTAGCAGGATCTTGAGAGATTGTCAGAGATTGGAAACAGAAGGACCGGGGAGATGGAAGTGCCAAGCTGTAGTAAGACCAAGCAGATATGGGTGCCTCTCCTCCCCTTGACCACTTGGACTCTCTAAGCATATTTCACTTTGAGATTTCTCTTAATTTTTGGCAATTAATGTATAAAGGAATTCTAATGACAAGTGAATCAAGAACTTACAAATAAGTTGCTCGTAATTGTCCTATGTATTTTCAATAAACAAAAGTCATTCAATAAGCAGTGTCTGACCAGGGAACTGACAATTTCATAGATAGATTAATAAAAATTATTTAGCACATAATTTGTGTTTATTTGAGTTCACTATCATTCTGAGGCAGTCCATTTGATTAGATTTCTTTATTCATACGGCCCAGATGAAATTGCCCTGAAATTCATATTTAAATATCTCTGGGGATGCAGGGAACAATGCTAAGCATCACATTTCTATGCACTGGGGAATGGAATCATGCATTTAAGCACATGGCCCTTTAAGAAGAGAAAAAAACCTCAAAATGTGTGAAAAGACATTTCTCTGTAGTTCTTCTATTTTGCCCACACAGACACTAGTTCAAACTTTTAGCAAGAGGTTCCTGATCTGGTTTTTTTTTTCGTCCCAAAGGAAGCAAGGGAAAAAGTAAGCCTAAAGCAGTGCATTACTACATCTCTGGGCTAGATAGGGGCGATCAGTGTCAGAAGTGATGGGGAAGACCCCAGGGCAATACAGCTTCTCAGAGCGGGCCTCTGGGGACCTCAAATGAAAAAGTCTGGGGAGAGTGAGAAAAAGACTGAGAGGCAGAGTGGCACCTGTAAGTAGGGAAAGGAGCAGTGTGGACTGGACTTTTTACAGTAGATAAAGTGCCTGTGATATAAGGCCTAGTGAAAACACAGGGCCTGTTAGTCTAACTCCAGGCTTACTGTCTGTTAATCAGTGTTAGTTGCTCAGTCATGTCTGACTCTTTCGGATCCCATGGTTTGTAGCTTGTCAGGCTCCTCTGTCCCTGGAATCCTCCAGGTAATACTAGAGTGGAGAGCCATTTCCTTCTCCAGGAGATCTTCCCAACCCAGGGGTCAAACCCAGGTTTCCCACTTTGCGGGAAGATTCTTTACTGTCTGAGCCACCAAGAAATGTAAGGATATGAGAGTTGGACCATAAAGAAGGCTGAGCACTGAAGAATTTATGCTTTCAAACTGTGGTGCTGGAGAAGACTCTTGAGAGTCCCTTGGACTGCAAGGAGATCCAACTAGTCCATCCTAAATGAAATCAAACCCTGAATATTCATTGGAAGGACTGATGCTGAAACTGGAGCTCCAGTAACTTTGGATAGCTGATGCGAAAACCTGACTCATTGGAAAAGACCCTGATGGTGGGAAAGATTCAAGGGAAAGGAGAAGAGGGCGGCAGAGGATGAAATAATTAGATAGCATCACTGACTCAATGGACATGAATTTGAGCAAACTCCAGGAGATAGTGAAGGACAGGGAAGCCTGGCATGCTGCAACCCATGGGGTAACAGGGGGTCAGATAAGACTTGGTGACTGAACAACAACAAATATTAATTATCTAAATATTTAATTGAACTTTACTTCTGTGTGATCACTTACTGACACTCATTTATTGCCTCTGTCCCTGTAATAAAATAAGGTTCAAAGACTCTTTTTCACAACTACTTTACTGAAGTACTACTGACATACACAAAGCTGTACACACTTAAATTAAATGACTTGATCTGTTTGGAGGCAAATACACAGCAATGAAACCACCACCACAAGCTACGCCATAACACATCCATCGCCAACAAAAGTTCTCTACTGTCCTCTGTAGTATTAGTATTATTTGTGATGAATACACCTACCTTAAGATACCTCCCTTAGCAAATTTTTAAGTATACAAAGCAGTATTATTAACTATAAGTACTATCTTGTACATGAAGGTGTCTAGGTCTTATTCATGTTTTATAACTGAAACATAATGTCTTGATCAATATCGTCCCCTGTCTCCTCATGTCCCCTAGTAACCCCCGTTCAACTCTTCTGAGTTTGACGATTTCAAACTCCTCATCTAAGTGGTTTATGCAGGGCTGGTCCCTCTGGAATGGCTTATTTCACTTAGTATAATATCCTCTAGGTTTATCCATGTTACTGAAAATGAACTCCGTTTTTAAAGGCTATGTTTACACCGCATTTTCTTTATCTGTTCTTTCATCAGTTGGCATTACCATGACAACTATGTTCTGGATATGAGGATAATGCTACAGTGAACATGGAACTGCAGATAATCTCTCTGAGAACTTTCTCATTAGTATTTAAGCATTCAAATATAAAAGAAAGTTACAGTGCCAAGAAAAAGAACATGAAAAGAAATAGGTGGCATGGCATATGAACCCTGTGAATCTACATTTTAAAATTTAAAAAGAGCTTGGAATAATTAAAATGTTGACTGATACAGCATTTTATATTATAAAAAAGTATGGATATTCAATAAAATATATAACTTTTAAACTCACCTTATACTAACACAGGAATAAATTGAGGATCAATTAACAATTTTGATTAAAAAATTCAAAATATTTTTAAAAATCTAAATGGAAATAGGATAATTAGATGAGAACATTTTCAGCAAAGAGAAAAAATATCAAGGGAAAAAGTGAGAATGGATTTTTACCTGTGTATATGTAATATTTTTTCTTAGATTATGAAATAGTTGACATAAAAGGAGAATAACTGGCTAAAGAAAATTACACAAAATCTGACAAACCAATATCTTTTTAATTAAAGACTTTCTATAAATCTATAAAAATAGATAAAGGCTAGTATAAAATGTATATAGGATTTTACTATACAATTTTAAAATATTGATTATAATATATAAACATAAATGTTTAACTTTTTGTTCACTTAAATCAATGCTGATTTAAATCTAAATTTGTTTTCAACTCTAATAACAAGTTTGGAAAAGTGTTAAATCTGCTATAAGAGCAATTTGGAGAAAGAAATCTATTGATTAATTTGGCAATTTATATCAATATGTATTAGAAAAGCTTAAAAAGTATTTTGTTTTATGATCTTCACTTTACTACTAAAAATTAATCCCAGGGAAATAATTACAGATGTAGCCAAAGGTCTTGTGTGTGTGTGTGTGTGTGTGTGTGCGCGCGCGCGCGTGCCCACGCATACACACTCAGTGTCTGATTCTTTGTGGCCCCATGGACTGTAGTCTGCCAGATTCCTCTGTCCATGGGATTTCCCAGGCAAAAATACTGGAGAGGATAGCCATTCCCTTCCCCAAAGGATCTTCCTGACCCAGGGATCAAACCCCAGTCTCTCATATTACAAGTGGATTCTTTACCAACTGCACCCTTGCACTTTACTACTAAAAATTAATCCAAGGGACATAGTTACAGATGTAACTGTAGCCAAAGGTTAGCTACAGAAATATATAATGGTACATTACTGATAACAATAAAATATTCACAACCGCTATTTGACAAGAAATATGGGATTTTGTAAATAAACTGCTATATAAGTAGACAGAGTAGTTTTAAGAAATAAAATTATAGATTTAAAAAAGTGTCCTTTCTGTTTTTCTTTGTCTGCCCTCCCTCACACACACATGGATATTTGTATTTGTATATATCCAAAAATGGAATTGTATATTCCTAATTTTAAAAGAGATTATTTGGAGCTAGTACATATAAAAGACTTTAATTTGCTTCATTTTCTAATGCATATTTCCAAGTATTTTACAACAAATCTGAATGTATTTTATAATATGCAATATGTAAGTAATTAAAGCAAATCTAAGAGATTTTTCTCTTGCACATTACAGAAGGTGAGTTAAACTAATTGAATGCTCTAAAACTCTTAAAAATTCATGAAAAAAAAAAGCCATGTTGTCATAATGGCTCTCTAAGAACACTACCTCCCAATTTAAAATTGCACTCTAGCATTCCATTTGACAAATATACAGGCTTGTCAATTGATTGCTGAAAAATTGCAGCAGTCATTACTGGGAACGTTTCTGACTTATGAATCACTCTGATACTAGTAAGTGCGATTTGCAGACTGTGAGAGTAAAATGATTCTTCCTTATGACATAATAAATAATAAAGGACAACGTATGTTTCTTAAATGTAAAATGCAGAATTTCACTCCTTGGCAAAATGTCTGATTTCCTTTCCCTCAGATGGATGTGTAGCTAATCATGTATTTATTTTATTAACAAAAACATTAGATATAGGTAGGAAAAAAGTATTGGGAATATCTATAGCATTTCTGCATGTCAAGAGAGCAAAAAATAATTGTCATAAATTCCCAAAGATATCCTGGATAATAATATATGGTATGAAGGAATGTAAAGCTTATCAGTTCAGTTCAGTTCAGTTCAGCCGCTCAGTCGTGTCCGACTCTTTGCGACCCCATGAATCACAGCATGCCAGGCCTCCCTGTCCATCACCATCTCCCGGAGTTCGCTCAGACTCACGTCCATTGAGTCAGTGATGCCATCCAGCCATCTCATCCTCTGTCGTCCCCTTCTCCTCCTGCCCCCAATCTCTCCCAGCATCAGAGTCTTTTCCAATGAGTCAACTCTTTGCATGAGGTGGCCAAAGTACTGGAGTTTCAGCTTTAGCATCATTCCTTGCAAAGAACACCCAGGGCTGATCTCCTTCAGAATGGACTGGCTGGATCTCCTACTTGGTATTAAAGCACCTGGCTACCCCAGTGGCTCAGCTGTAAAGAATCTGCCTGTAACACAGGAGACAAGGGTTCAATTCCTAGGTAGGGAAGATCCCCGAAGGAAGGCATGGCACCCCACTCCAGTGTTCCTGCCTGGAGAATCCATGGACAGAGGAGCATAGCGGGCTAGAGTCCACAGGGTCACAGAGTTGGACACGACTGAAGTGACTAAGCACACACCCATACCAGTGCCTATGCTAAATCTTCTTTTAGGAAAACATAGCTCTTCTTCAACAAGGTTAGCAGTTTAATTTCCCTGGATGCCCCAAAAGGAAGGTAAATGTTGACAGATTAATGAATATCTGCTAAACTCAAAAGCTGTATATACATTATAAATTAATATCACCCAATTTCCTTAAATGGGGAAGGCAATGGCACCCCACTCCAGTACTCTTGCCTGGAAAATCCCATGGATGGAGGAGCCTGGTAGGCTGCAGTCCATGGGGTCGCTAATAGTGGGACACGACTGAGCAACTTCATTTTCACTTTTCACTTTGATGCATTGGAGAAGGAAATGGCAACCCACTCCAGTGTTCTTGCCTGGAGAATCCCAGGGACGGGAGAGCCTGGTGGGCTGTCGTCTATGGGGTCACACAGAGTCGGACACGACTGAAGTGACTTAGCAGCAGCAGCAGCAGCAATTTCCTTAAAAGGGAAAGAATATTACATTGAGCCAGCCCTGCACATTATAATACATCCATGGGCCAAATCCAAAAATAAAGTCGTTTGGTCCTATGGCATGAATGATATTTCAAAAAAGAATAAGTTCCAAGGAAAAAGAATTACACATACCATTAATATTTTTCCTAAACTTAGTAGCTAGCTAACTTTACTGTGAAAAAGCAGTTCACATTTTCACCTAAACCTATACAACAGGAGGTGTGACATTTATTGTATTTTAGTCTAAATATAATTCTTATTTTCTTTTGAAAAACTGGAAAATGATGGTTATTTAACCATGTATGACTTGAAGGTTATTTTCCAAGTCAAATCATTTTGAACTTGGGATTTACAATCAAATGATATTTCCACAAAAAAGTCTCATCAGTAAAACAATGGAAGTATGTCTGAAATTACAAGAAAAATTTAATGATAATTCAAGTTAAAGATTTCATAATATGAAATTGATGCTTAAAGTTTTTGAAACAAACATATTTCAAATATGACTCTAAACTTTTATACATAATATTGCAAAAATGGTACATTCATTCAGGCAGACTTGTATGAATTTCATTATTTTAACTAAGGTATATCCTACTTACCTAGAATTCTTAATTGAAAATTTTATACATTAAATATATATATATATACACACACACACTTATATACATATCTGATATACTTTGAAAATTTTCATTTACAAATGTAAGATAGAAATATTTGTCATTTTTAAATGGGAAAGCCAGTTTTTGTCCTTTTCTTTTCACATTGAAGTTAAAACATGACTCACTTCCTGTGAGAGCTGGAGGGTTAAGTTGTTCGTTTCCTCCTGGAAAAGGAAACATGTTTACTTTGCTGATGAGTTATGACTAATGAGCATCAGCATATATCCTGAAAGAGCAGGAGAGAAATGCGTTTTTGTTTTTGTTTACAGGGGTACAATTGTCAAAGTAGAGACTGGCCAGAAGCCCCAGAGAGGAGCAAGGCTGGGGGAATTATCCAAAGCTGTACCGAATTCTGGAAACTAAACCATGAGCAATCACCCGAGGAAAAACGTCTACTATCGTCAAATGTCCTGGGCTGTGCTTAGTCGCTCAGTGGCGTCTGACTCTGCGACCCTATTGACTGCAGCCCGCCAGGTTCCTCTGTCCGTGGAATTCTCCAGGCCAGAATACGGGAGTGGGTACCCGTTCCCTCCTCCAGGGGATCTTCTGATCCAGGGATCAAACCCAGGTCTCCCGCATGGCAGGCAGACTCTTTATTGTCTGAGCTACCAGGGAAGCCCAAGAATACTGGAGTGGGTAGACTATCCCTTCTCCAGGGGATCTTCCCAACCCAGTAATTGAACCAGGATCTCCTGCTGTGCAGGCAGATTCTTTGCCACCGGAGCTACCAGGGAAGCCCAATTCTAATTATTCTTTTTCATTTAAAAGGCTATCTCAACACTGGATTTTGATAATTACCACAGTTTCAAAAAATGGTGGAGACACAATAATGGATTTTTAAATACTCACTGGGTCAAAATAAGAAATCAAAATAGAAATTAGAATCTATTTTTAAATACAGAAAAGTGAAAACACAATATATAAAAATTTCTGGTATACACCCAAAGCAAATTTAAAGAGAAATTTATAGCATTAAATATTTAGTACAGAAAAAAGAAAGGGCTCAAATGAATGACCTCATAACATTCAAAAACTAGAAAAAAAAGAGCGAACTAAACTCACAGAAAAGAAATACAGATTATAACAGTCAGAGCAGAATCATTTAAACAATATACACAACTGTCTTTAACATTGTATTCTATTCCACCCCCTGTCTTTTGCATTATTATGGTTATGTATTTTTAATCCCTGATGCAAGGGACTGACTCATTACAAAAGACCCTGATGCTGGGAAAGATTGAAGGCGGGAGGAGAAGGGGACGACAGAGGATGAGATGGTTGGATCGCATCACCAGCTCAATGAACATGAGTTTGAATAAACTCTGGGAGTTGGTGATGGACAGGGAGGCCTGGCATGCTGCAGATCATGGGGTCGCAAAGAGTCAGACACGACTGAGCGACTGAACTGATTTTTAATCCCTTTGTGCTGTGCTGTGCTGTGCTCAGTCGCTCAGTCATATCCGGCCCTTTGTGATCCCATGGACTGTAGCCCACCAGTCTCCTCTGTCCATGGAATTCTCCAGGCAAGAGTACTGGAGTGGTGGCCACGTGCTTCTCCAGGGGGTCTTCCTAACCCAGGGATCAAACCCGCATCGCCTGCATTGCAGGCAGACTCTTTACCTGTTGAGCCATTGAGGAAGCCCTGTATTTTTAATCCTACATATATTTAAAATTACAGGCTTCCTTGGTGGCTCAGTGGTAAAGAATTCTTCTGCCAAAGCATGCCGGAGTCCAACTCCAGCAACCAGGGAGTCAACCTCAAGAGATGACGGTGTCGGCCAATGAGACAGCCTCTCAGTTTTCTATGGACTGCCTGTTTATTCCAAGTTTAAGATTCTCTTTTATAGTTTAACAAAAACATTAGGCCAGAGGTTTGACATTTTCAGTTCCCCCTCTCCCAGATTTATTATCTCCATAAATCATTGTTGCTCTTCAAGCAGAGTTCCTGTTTCAGTGATTCTCTTGGAATCAGCCTTATCATCTATTATCTACCTCCTCTAATGTGTCCTATAGTTAACTTGTGATTACATTGTAGCTCATGCTACATTCCTCAGTTTACTACTTATCTTCCTAAGTCCTGTTTGCCCTTAACATCCTGAGCTCACTATCTCTTAAAAAGGCTTCTAGCTATAGTGTCTCTAAAATTTCCTAACTTTTATAAGCTATAGTAAAATATGCTAACTTTACAATATTCCTTAAATCTTTAACTTCTAACTATTTTAATTATTTCTAAGCCCTAAATTCAGTAAACTCCTTTGCCATAAACTTTCTCCTCACAAATAGGCTTCAGATATCAATCCCTCCCATGGCCTCAAGCTACAGCCTATGTGCTCATCCTGGAACACTCTTTTGTAAAAGTCCTTGAACAAATGTCAATGATTAACTTTATGAATTATTTTCTGAGCACAACCGCAGAAAGCTTTGTGTCTTCTCATGCCCCACTCAAGAACAATAAGCACCTTAATATTCCTTTTCGGTCAACTCAGCTGAGGAGAGGAAAAGACAAGTCAGAATTCCAAGGCCTAACTCCTTCATCCCGGGATCCGTGCCTGCAGAATGAGGAGAGGGGGCTGGGGGCCGTGCCTCCATTCTGTCAGTAATGCCTAACGCGGCTCCTGACAAAAGCAGGAGACACACCTTGTATCTCTGGGTTGAGAGGACTCCCTGGAGAAGGAAATGGCAACCCCATCTAGAATTCTTGCCTGGGAAACCCCTTGGAAAAGAAGCCTGGTGGGCTACAGTCCACAGGGTCACCAAGGAGTTGGAAGTGACTTCGCAACTAAACAACAAGAACAAATATTTAAAGTCAGTAAGTGACATGATTGTTCTTACATACATGCATCTGTTATCTTCCCCACTCGACTTCCTCGTCAGTTCCTGCGAGTTCATCTGGGGTCGTTCTCCTTCTCTCTGAAGTACACTTTAGTATTTCACGTAGTGCTCAAATGCTGGCTATGAAGTCTTGTTTTTGCCTGAAATATTTTATTTCACCTTCACTTATAAAGAAATTGCTGCCAGCTATAGAATTCTCTTCTGGCTTTGTTTCCCGTTAGCACAATCAATTTATACTATTATTTTCTGAATTGCAACCTTGCTATTCTCAAAAGGTCAGTGATCAGTCTTAATGTAAACCATCTGATGATGATGGGTGTTTTTTTTTGTATTTGTCTACTTTTAGTATAGTTCATCTTTGAAACAGGAGTTTCATTAAGATATGCCTAAGTATTTTAAATTCCTAGAGTTCCTTGAACCTGTGGCTTTTACACCTTGATTCAGTTTTGGAAAATTTACTAGAACCAATTTAAATGTAGCTTTTGTCTGTTCTTCTTCTCTTCTTCTGTGATTAACATTTAATGTATATTGGTGCTTTTCACCATAACCTATATATCCCTTACAATAATTTTTGTATTTTTTCCTGTTATTCATATGTTTCACTAAAGATATTTTCTATTTTCTTTTCTTCAAGCCCAGTTATCCCTTTTCTTATTGTATCTAATCTACAGTTAAACACATAGTGAGTTCTTAATGTCACTTACTGTATTTTCCATTTGATTATTTTTACAGATTTCATTTCTCTGATAAAATTTTATATCAGATGTTTTCATGAACACGTTGATCAGCAGTATTTTAGAGTGAAGAGAATAATAGAATATTTGGGTATAGGTCTGCATCTGTTGGAGAAGGAATGGCAACCCACTCCAGTGTTCTTGCCTGGAGAATCCCAGGGATGGGGGAGCCTGGTGGGCTGCCGTCCTTGGGGTCGCACAGCGTTGGACACAACTGAAGCGACTCAGCAGCAGCAGCAGCTGCATCTATTATCTGTTACTTCTTTGGTTGGCACTCATTTCTTCCTTGATGCTAATATGCCTGGTAAATTTTTAATTTAATTCCAGACATTGTGAATAAAGTATTATAAAAACTCTGCTTGGATGGTTTTATCTTCTTTCAGAGAGATTTTCCTCCCCTCAACTCCTCCTAACTGGTAGCTAGTGGATAGAATATCCCAGCTGGCACTAGTGGTAAAGAACCCGCCTGCCAAGGCAGGAGATGTAAGAGACGCAGGTTTGATCCCTGAGTCTGGAAGGTCCCTTGGAGGAGGGCATAGCAACCTGCTCCTGTATCCTTGCCTGGAGAATCCTATGGACAGAGGAGCCTGGAGGGCTACAGTCCGTACAGTCAAAGACAGTCAAACATGACGGAGCACACACACACACCCAGGTAGAAAATGGACAAATCATTTTGATCCAATTAGAATTTTAATTTTTATCTGGATAAGCTGGGGGTTTTGTTTTGTCTGTTTGTTTATTTATTTATTTATTTATTTTTTGCCCCACCGCACTGGACCTTCGTTCCTGTATCAGGGATTGAACCGAGACCTTTGGCAGTGAAAGTGCTGAGTCCTAACCACCGGACCTGCAGGGTGTCGCTGCTGCTGCTACGTCGCTCAGTCATGTCCGACTCTGTGCAACCCCATAGACGGCAGCCCACCAGGGTCCGCCGTCCCTGGGGTTCTCCAGGCAAGAGCACTGGAGCGGGGTGCCATTCCTTCTCCATCCCAGGAAGCTAGGCTTTAGCTGCGTGTTGTGCTCTGTTTATAACTTGCCCGTATTCTCCAGGTGTACCTTTTCAAAGGACTCAGATAAAATGCTCCTGCAATTACTCCTCGGCAGACTAAACTTCCAATTTTGTTTTCCCAGCACGTTAAAACAGACAAAATATCTGTTAAGCTTTCTGCTTAGCTTAGCTTCTGCTTCTGCTTAACTTCAGTCGTCTTGATTTCTTTGTCTCTCATTCCACAACAGTTGGAAATTGTCTCACAGTTAATGACAACATAGAAAATCAGACACACTTCTCAATGTCTTATGTACCTTGAGGATCTTGGTCCCTCTAATTCTGACTGGGTTAGTTAGACTTGTACTTCATATTATCATATCTCCTTAGCCCTACATGGCTGCCAAAAGTTCTGAGATTTTGCTTTCTGCTTAGTCTTTATGCCCTCGGCCATTTGGCAATAATCTCAAGGCGAAAATTTGTGGAAAACAGGTCTCATCTCCTGTACTCCTTTTATTAGGATGTCGCCCTAACGATTGCTGACTGTCCTGGGTGCTCTCCAATGCCTCCAATCAGTAAGGTTTTTCAGTTTGTTTGTTTGATTTTCTGTTTTTAAATGTAGACTTTACAGTTGTTCTTAGTGGAAAATCAATTTGATATAAGCTAGTGACATAATTATATAGACAATTTTAATTTCAGAAAAGCATTGTTAAGAAATTGTGAAAGTAGATTTTTCTATTATCAAAGAGAAAACCAATGATTTAGTAATATTATTTAAAGGGAATTTTGAGTGACAAAATGATTAAAGAAACATTATTTGAAGTAAATACATTAAAATATCAATAAATATATATAATGATTCTTTGAAGGTTATATATTATTGGGGATATCCTGTTCATTATAAAATTACATCTCATTATTTAAAGTACATTTACCACCTTGAGTTTGTTTTATGTGAGGCAAAAGACAAAATAAGCACGGCTATAATATCGTCTAGTCAAGGCTAAGGTTTTTCCTGTGGTCATGTATGGATGTGAGAGTTGGACAGTGAAGAAGGCTGAGTGCCGAAGAATTGATGCTTTTGAACTGTGGTGTTGGAGAAGACTCTTGAGAGGCCCTTGGACTGCAAGGAGATCCAACCAGTCCATTCTAAAGGAGATCAGCCCTGGGATTTCTTTGGAAGGACTGATGCTAAAGCTGAAACTCCTGTACTTTGGCCACCTGATGCGAAGAGTTGACTCATTGGAAAAGACTCTGATGCTGGGAGGGATTGGGGGCAGGAGGAGAAGGGGACGACGGA
>NW_011494805.1:1934518-1943670 GCF_000754665.1 Bison bison bison | reverse complement strand
CTGGATGGCATCACTGACTCGATGGACCTGAGTCTGAGTGAACTCCAGGAGTTGGTGATGGACAGGGAGGCCTGGTGTGCTGTGATTCATGGGGTCGCAAAGAGTCGGACACGACTGAGTGACTGATCTGATCTGATAATATTGTACTCATTATTACCCTCTTCTGGCTGTGTGCTTTCCTGACTTCATGTCTGAAACGATATGCACACTCGGAAGCTCTGTGAGACTGGCCGCTGTGTACTTTGCTGCCTTTGTGTTGACCGGAGCCCAGGCTGGAGTCACCCTTGTGCTGTGCCTTCTGTCCATCGATGTTAATGATTATGAGTGTCATCCTCAGATAAAGTCCACAAAGAGCCGCCCTCATATAGTCCACATAACTGCAGATAGAAGGTTCAAGAATATTCATAATATTTTTAATGTTTATGTTAAATCTTAAAAGGACAACTTTATCACTTTCATGAGAAAGAGGTTAGCATGCTCTTTAGATAGATTCTGCATTATGGCTTATGCATCAAAAGCCATGTGTGATAATAAAATCACATTTAAGCATTTTCTAGAAGGTGTCTAATATTATAGCAGTTCTTAATATAGGTTTAACTCACAGACATTTAATAAGTATCCCAATCCATGTTTGTGAAATGTTATGCTTACCTGTGAATTAGGCACTTTTTCCTTCAAGAAGGGATGTTGTCTTATGTCACAGCAATAAAGATGAGGAAGAAACTCTGGGACTGCAGGAAAACATCAGAAGATAAGAACTAAGTAGGAAGTACAAAAATAAAACCATCTTGCTTTTCATAATTAGGAAAATCGTTATCCTAATCCCTGAGTCAGAGAAGGCAGTGGCACCCCACTCCAGTACTCTTGTGCCGGGGTCCAGCCCCAGCTGATCCAGGGAGTTCGAAGCGGGGACGGCGTCGGCGAGGATCAGGATACAATAGCTTCAATTAGATATTAATTAGAGATGTAAAGAGTAATAGAATGAGGATACCTCAGTAGGAAAATTCAGTGGAGAAAAGAGGCTGAGTAGCTTGGTTTACGCGGGAGACCAATAAAACTTGAAGACAAGAAGTTTGCACCACTTACGTAGGCCGCAGGCGTCCTTCCGTTCTCCCGAAGGAGAGGAGACACTGAGGCCTCCCCGGTCGGATCTTAGAAGCCCAGGCATAATTAGTAAGCATGGCGGGTTCTGCGCTCCAGATGGAGACTCAACCAGAGTGAGAGAGAGAGCGACATGGGGAGACCAGTCTTTCGAGAAACTGATCCCAATTCTTTATTTTCCATGGTCTACTTTTATACACTGAGATGTTATGCAAAAGTCATGCGGGGTCAGCAGTCCTGACTTTTATCAAAGTCAGGTGCTTCATACAAATGTATACAGAGGTCTTAGGGGTGTTACATCATCTTCTGGCCAGGGGGCCTGCTGACAATTTATGACCCTCTCCTTGTGACAGCGGTCAGTCAACCAGGACACTTATTTCTCCAGGGGTGATTATTCTTAAAACGGACGCCACCCAAATAAAGTTACATTCCTATAGGGTGAGGGTGTAGTGGGTTTTAGTTAAGGAAAGAATGTACTTAGCCTAAGGTCTAACGTGATTAATATCAAAGGTTAATACTTATTTCTTCTATATATTCATTAATGTGTGTAAGGGCAGGGGATGTGGAGACTTAGCAGCAAACATTGGCTCAACAAATGAAAAACCCTTCACCAGTACAATTTCTAATCAGCCCATTATACTTATACTAATAGTTTTCTAACTTTTCTAAGGAACCTGTTTTTAGAAGGTTTAAAGCATCTCATGCCTCTCACGGTTGGGAGGCTGTGAGCAATCACATGTGGCCGGACAAGCCTGTCAGGCAGGCCAGAGAACCTTCAGAGGAGTTTGTAGGTTAAAACACTCTTGTCATGCCCAGGAGTTTTTATTAACTGGAGCTCTAAGTTAACTCCTTCTCCGAAAGAGGTGGTGGGGGACAGCCCCCTGTAAAGTCAGAGGTGAAGGTGGGAGCACAAAGTAGTAAAGCAGGCAGGCTCTGGTTATGGGGGTAGATGCTCGAGGATTTCCAGGGGGACTCCTGAGGCTCGATCCCACCTTTGCGTATGTCGAGCCTCCTTCCTCATGACCTTTGCCACAGGCGGAGTACCTCACTCTGGTCCCCAACACTCTTGCATGGAAAATCCCATGGACGGAGGAGGCTGGTGGGCTGCAGTCCATGGGGTCGCTAAGAGTCGGACACGACTGAGCGACTTCACTTTCACTTTTCACTCTCATGCATCAGAGAAGGAAATGGCAACCCACTCCAGTGTTCTTGCCTGGAGAATCCTAGGGACAGGGGAGCCTGGTGGGCTGCCATCTATGGGGTCGCACAGAGTCGGACACGACTGAAGCGACTTAGCAGCAGCAGCAGCAGCAGCCCCTGAGTAATCTTCCACTCTCTTCTCTCAGATGTGCCAATCTTGCTGCGATGGCATCCGCCTCCAGCGCACCCGGACAGCCACCAACCCGCTCCCTGCCTGCTAATGGAACCTGTACTGACTGCCAGGCCACACTGCAGAAGGCGGTGCACGAAGATCGTCACAGCAGGTCACAGGACCGGAAGCCTTTCTTTAGACTAAGTCATGGGGAGGACGTGACCGCCGTTAAAGCATGAGCTGGACCCAGGCGGTCAGTTTCCTTACCCCATGCCCTGTACTTGAAATGGACTTTCAGCCCACTGTCCTTATACCTAGAGCCACTTCAGGGTTGCGGCCTTGAGAAAGTAATGTGCTCTTGAGACCAGCCGCTCTGGACAGTGACTAAATGCTGTTAAGGCCTCAGAGCATTCTGTTTGTTGGGTACAGAGGTCTATTCACTTTTGCAGCTGCCTAAGACAGGCCTCAAATGTAAGTTTCCTTGCTTATTATAACTGCCACCCACCAAAAAAACTTAAACTACGTACATATCATATTAGTGCCTTTTTTAATCATAGGCACCCACAAATAAACCAGAAGGAAAGTGACATTGCTCAGACGTCTTCCCTTTGTGCATGCTTCAGAAAGACTGAATTCCTCATTGTAGTCAACCATTTTACATGTGTGCAATATACAGTAGTGTTTAATTTGACATTTTTCATTTAGCTTTTCTAAGCCGTATTTTCTGATCCAAATGTTCTGTGATTGCTTTGAGAATCATTTATTGTAAGGAATACAATAAACCTACCACAATACCTGCACATGGTAAGTAAATTGGCTATTATTTTATCATAATCACTTTACACTTAATTTTATTGATAGGAATAAAAAATACTTATTTTGTTAGGAAAAGGAGCTCATATATTTACAGCAGGGCTTGAGCATCTAAATTGCTCTAGTTCAGTTCAGTGGCTCAGTCGTGTCTGACTCTTTGCGACCCCATGAACCGCAGAACGCCAGGCCTCCCTGTCCATCACCAACTCCCGGAGTTCACTCACACTCATGTCCATTGAGTCCGTGATGCCATCCAACCATCTCATTCTCTGTCGTCCCCTTCTCCTCCCACCTTCAATCTTCCCCAGCATCAGGGTCTTTTCAAGTGAGTCAGTTTGCAAAGCTCTGAAACTCAGCACGTTCAGTCAGTCCTATAAATCTATAGTCCTATAAATCTCCAGCATTTATATCAAATATTCAGCATCCTTCTGTTTACTTCTTCAAGGAAACATTTTGTAAGAACATATTAATACTTATGAATGCTTATGGCAGCTTTATTTTTATGTCATATGAACGGTAGAATTGTGCTTCAGTATTACACAACTACCTACCTTTTTCTCCATTTTCTGTTACCACAGATGCCCTTCCAGTTCAATACATATTTTCATTGCTATTGTTGAGCACACCACCAACTACTCAACTGCCAAGCTAGAAAGGTAAAAGACATTCTTCATTTGTCTCTTTGTCCCACTCCTACATTTGACGGGCTCATCGGACTTTAACTTCTAAATATTTACCAGATCAGATCTTCTATGTCCTTATTGTAACCACGTGGTTTCACGCCCTCAAAATTTATTTTCATAACCATTGCATTATCTCCATATTGGACCCTTCCGTTCATACCAAGTAAAAACACGCAACCGAATTCTCAGTAAACTACATCTCTGACTCTATTGCCTGTTTCCCTAGGGTTTTTAAATCCTCTCCTGAGAAGATAAAGTTCAGGACTTACATAATGCAATTCCTATTTGTTTCTCCAGCTTATCAACCATACTTTCTATGTTAAACTTTATACTCAAGCAAACTATGCTGTTTTTAAATTTTCCAACATATACCTTGCCCTTGTATCTCTTCAGGCTATTCCCTTTACACTGAATTCTCATTCTTTAAATTGGTCATTGGTGAACTCAACTGTAGCACCATTCAGTTGAAGCAATACCACCAGTCTCCACACCTGCCCCCCCCCCCGTAGTGCCTAGGTGACATTAGTGTGAGTCCTATGACATCCTCTGTATAATTTTCTCTTTTTTCATGTAAATTAAATCACAATTTCTATTAAATCACAATTTTGTATTCATAATCAAGAGCATTTGGAAGTCAAAATTTTTTCTTATTCTCATTATATTCACTGTATATTTTTTAGTACATGATAGTAGGCAGTAAGAATTTTAAATAAAAATTTCATGTTAAAACTGAATTTTATAATATTCATATTTCTTTTTTTCATTATATTCATTGTATATTTCTAGTACATACATGTGAAAAGTGAAAGTGTTACTCGCTAAGTCGCGTTTGCCTCTTTGCTATCCCACAGACTGTAGCCCGCCAGGCTCCTCTGTTTCTGGGATTCTCCAGGCCAGAATACTGGAGTGGGTTGCCATTCCCTTCTCCAGGGTATCTTCCCAGCCCAGAGATCAAACCCAGGTCTCCTGCATTGCAGGTGGATTCTTTACCATCTGAACCACCAGGGAAACCCAGAGATGGTAAATATTTTAATAAAAATTTTAAGTTAAAAGTGAATTTCAGAGGTCAAATGAACATAGGCTGGTTACTTTTGAGGACTTAGGAATTGATAAAAAGGGCAAAAGAGATGAAAAATGTCAATGTTTCTAGTTTTTGATAAGTAGGGTATGATATTGCCACTATCTGAGTTGAGAAATATATAAGGACAATCAAACCTTGATAATAGTATAAAAATCAGCTTAATGAGAGATATCTTCCCCAAACTCAAATGGAGATGTATAATAAGAAGGGGATATAAAAATTGAAACATCAAAGAAAATAAAGAAAAAGATGATCTACAGATAGAGATGTAAGACTTTTCACTTTAAAGCTGAGATTAGACACCTCCTAGGAGAATTTTGTGGGTTGAGAAGGCCTTTCACAATGCGATCATATTTGATCTTCCATATACAAACACCACTGCTTAAGGGATGTATAAGCAATGAAGAAATTTAAATAAGAACTCAATATAAGCAACTCAGAAGTGGGAGTTAGTGACTCAGCAAAGTTCACAAGGCCTGAAGTAGTCAGGTCACAAAACACAAAAGAATAAAGTGAGTTCATGAAAAAAATTCTGGAAATATAGTGTCAACATATTTTGTTCTTAGTTCAGCATGAGATACTGTGTCTGTGTCAGGAAGACACAAGGGATTGGGTTACTGAAAACAGAACATCATACATCAAAGAGACAGCGACTCCTTAGCACTGTCTGATGATTTCCACACAGAGGCATTGCATCTTTCTTGCCCATCATTCCCACTTTTCAAGAAAAGCTGGGAATACAGATTTCATTTCCTATTTTAAAATAATGAACAGTGCACAAAACAAAGGATATTTCCAGGTTCAGTTCAGTCTTATGTTCATCATTTTTGAGCCTCTGTAATATCTGGATAAAATCTGCATTAAAAAGAATATAGAAATAACTGGTTTAAATAAATGAAGTCCCAAATGTAGGCAATGATTTTCTTAATATATGTGCAAAACACTGAAATTTATGTAATAGCAAATAGCTGAAAGATAGTCACATTGAGTTTTAAAAATATGTTATCTTAACCTATTTATATTACTTAGTAAATATATGAGAACATCATCTACTCATAACACTTTGATGAGAATAAAATGAGAAAAAAGAAAATGCTTGGGAAGTCATAAAATACTTAAACATTTGAAGCATTGTAATTAAACTATTATTAATAATGATTATTTTCCATTAACTTCAGTGTAGTTCTTTTAATTAATGCCTATATATGTATAAATATATAGTATATACATGATTTATAGAATATATAGTAAAAATTCACTGCCTGCCAATATTAAAGATTCTCATTCCACCTCACTACCTAATGAAGATAGACAATATTTGGGAGGGAATTACTTTGTCCCAAACTTACTACACACTTATTTTAAAAGGATGCTTAAATATTTCATCTTTATCATTAATTATTAATGAGGAAGACACTGCATGTACTAATCATTTGAAAGGATGTATACCCCCTCAAAACAGGTGTAAACAATTTCATAACCATGACTGGTAATTCTTATTAAATTCTCTTCAAGAGATAGTGATTTATATTAATACACTTAATTCTTAATAAATCAAATATTCCATTAAGCAGAGAAATGAATATGATCACATTTGATCATTTCTAGTAAAATGATGAAACATTCTTCGAGCTATAGTTAGCCACCTACCAACCAAAATCCCAAGACCATAAAAGAATGATTTCCATGTGACCTCAGTGTCACCTTAGTAAGCCAAAACTAGATGAGAAATATTCTCAAGCTTCCAAAGAATTAAAAAGAAAAAAAGAAAAAAAAAAAACTTCAAAGAGAAAATGTAATCATCTGAAAAAGTGTGATAAAGTATGCCCATTGGAATTGAAATGGTCCTTGGTTAAAAAGTTTAAGAAAGTACATTAAAATGCCAAGCAAAACGGGTAACTTTAGTAGTAAAGAATGTTTCATTCTCACTCACACTGTAAAAGGGAAAGAGTTCAGTCCAATTAAATATTCATGAAACAAAAGATCAAGGCTTTAAGTCTTAGATCAAGTTCAACACTGGGCATGAACTAATGATTCAATAGCTTATATGAATATTAAACATTTATTAGAGGAATTACTCAACCACTCTTTGAAATGGGTTCTATTTTACTCTGACAGTTAATTCTGCCAATTCTGGGTAAGACACTGATTGGCACTTAGCATAATTATATCCAAGACCATGTAGGTAGGATAAGTCAATTGATGTATAAGTTTCAATACTGATACATGCACTGAGTAAGTGGCTTTATTATATTATGGTTATAGTTCTTCTTTCCATGAATCTTTTACTTTCTGATACATATGAAAATTAAATGTGAGTTGATAAGCAAAGATACATATGCAAATTTAGTAACTAGATTTTGCCCCTGAAATTTGCTGCAAACTTAAACAAGTATTTCTTTTTTTTATAGTATTTTTATTTTTAATTGGATGATAATTGCTTTATAATGTTGTGTTGGTTTCTGCTGTACAACACAAATGAGCCATAAGTGTATATATATATACACACACACACATATAATATATATATAATATACATCCCCTCCCTCCTGACCCTAAAGAAGTATTTCTGTGTGCTGTTTTTAGCCTTACTTGTTAGTGAGGAAGACACTGTATGTATTAATCACTTGGAATGAAAACTCCCTCCTGAAACCTCCCTAGAAGTAGGTGTAAGCAATTTCATTTCAAAAGATTGATGGAATAGAAATACACCCAAGGAAGCGTTGACCAATTTGACATCCCCCTTTTAAAGAAAAAAAAAAAACCAGTGAGGTTAATCCAGCCACAGGCAGAATGCCTCCTCTGAGTGTAGAAACCAGTGAAACGCGCGGGAGGTCTGAGGAGCAGCTGAGAGGTCCCCCGAAAATAATCATCTGCTCTTCACGCCGAGAGGCAACAAGCGCTGCAGGTAAGATAAAGTTCCGGGCTTGAAATCCATCCTCTGCACAGCCGGCCTGCGGCCATACTTCCCCAGAGAAGGCGCCTTTTCCATCACTACAATCAGTCCAACCAAAGCGTTTTATCCATTTATTTATTTTCAAGTTGTCAGCGACGTTTTAGAAAGCAAAAGCAGACAAAGCTTCTTCTATAAAGCCTAAGGGATCTGTTATTCCTTTTCAGCAAAATAACCTGCAGACATTTTTGCAAAACAACTAATAAAAAAATCTGTGAGCATCCCTAGGTTGGCTGAACCGAAACAAAGCATGGTCCCATTCCGTGCTAGTGTTGGTGCGGGATGGTGAGATATGAGATTTGGAAGGGGCGGGGGCGAACCGACAGAAAGGCCAGACAGAGCTGACCTATTACTGCATGAACTCATTCTCATTTGTCCAGACTTGTGTTTATCTTAATATTGGGAACTTTTACACAATAACAAAATGGTATTAGAAATTAGATCTTGCACTGTCACCAGAACACCCAAAGAAAGTCACTGGGATAAGAATTCGTATCTCCTCCTCAAAAGTACTGTGTCCTATTTTACTTTAACGTCTGCTTTAGTCTGTCTGACACCGTGAGGACCTAGAGTGCGTGGGTGTTGATTGCTTTTTCTATGTACGTAATACATTTCACAGTCACCCTCATAATGGAAATTCAATCAATATTTGTTGAATGTCTTAATGAATAAAATTCTTTGAGGTCAAAGGGTCTTAACTTTGAGTCAATAGAGAAAGTTTCACAGATCCATGAACCCCTAAAATTGTATACAAAGTGCTTATGTCAATGTGCAAAAGTCTATTTTATTTCTGTAGAGAAAATCCATATATTTCATCATATTTCTGAAGGGCATCAGGATTTCCTCTCACAAATTATTAAGCCTCTTGTCTTTAAATGCTATTAGAAGACAATCTATCAAGGCAGTGTTGTATAATATTAAGTTTTTCCAAAGCTCTTTAAAATGCCTCATACTTCAGTGTCTCTTTTGCTATCTCGTATACAGGGTTATCGTTACCATCTTTCTAAATTCCATATACATGCGTTAGTATACTGTATTTATGTTTTTCCTTCTGGCTTACTTCACTCTGTATAATGCACCTGCAAGTACAGTAAAATAATTTACCTATTTTTGCAGACCCTATTCATAGGATAAAAAAAATTAAGATTGCCTTTTACTTTTGAAACATTTATATTTGATGAAGTTGCTGTCTTGAGTTTAGTATTGATA
>NW_011494805.1:1933852-1934418 GCF_000754665.1 Bison bison bison | reverse complement strand
TCCATGAATCAAGGCAAATTGGAAGTGGTCGAAACAGGAGGAGGGCAAGAGTGAATGTTGACATTCTAGGAATCAGCAAACTAAAATGGACTGGAATGGGTGAATTTAACTCAGATGACCATTATATCTACTACTGCGGGCAGGAATCCCTTAGAAGAAATGGAGTAGCCATCATGGTCAACAAAAGAGTTTGAAGTGCAGTACTTGGATGCAATCTCAAAAACGACAGAATGATCTCTGTTTGTTTCCAAGGCAAACCATTCAATATCACAGTAATCCAAGTCTATGCCCCAACCAGTAACACTGAAGAAGCTGAAACTGACTGTTCTATGAAGACCAAGACCTTCTAGAACTAACACCCAAAAACTATGTTCTTTTCATCACAGGGGAGTTGGATGCAAAAGTATGAATTCAAGACATACCTAGAGTAACAGGAAGATTTGACCTTCAGGTACAAAATATAGCAGGTCAAAGGCTAACAGAGTTTTGCCAAGAGAACGCACTGGTCATAGCAAACACCATCTTCCAACAACACAAGAGAAGACTCTACACATGAACATCACCAG
>NW_011494805.1:1922585-1933752 GCF_000754665.1 Bison bison bison | reverse complement strand
TACTTTTGAAACATTTATATTTGATGAAGTTGCTGTCTTGAGTTTAGTATTGATATTGTGAAAATGAATGCAATTTGGATTTCACATTTCTTAATGTTTGTTCTTATTTCACAAATGGATAATTAAGGAATTATGCGTCATAAAGAAGGAACCTAAGTGAGCTATATTATGGGTATGCTGTCTTTGCTCATACATTTGGGTAGCTTCTGGAATATAGGACTTATTCACGTTTTGCTTCCTAATCTTTCTGTTGTACAGGGCCAGATCTCCTCTTAGCCACTTGATTGTTTTTATGTGAAGCACATCTTACTATCGTCTTATTTTGGTTGCTTTTGTTCACAAGAATTGTTAATATGAGAATGTGTATCCACCTTAATAAAGAAGTTAAAAAAAAAAAAAAATAAAATAAAATAAAATGCCTCATACTTTATAGTGATTTGTAAGAAACATTTCTCTTTTTTAATCTTATATAGGTGATACATTTTAATATGTGTACAAAAGTGTAAAGTAGGTACCTGAAATTTAACTTACATAGTTAAACCCATTTGCACAGATTTAGCTAAAAGAATGTTCATTGCAGAGTTGTTTCTAAAATGGAAAAAAAAAAAAAGAACTTAAACATCTAACCATAGAATTGTAGTTAAATTAACTACAACACATCCATTCATGGATCACTCTGCAGCTATTAGGAATTATTTTATTAAGAATTAATGGTAATCTAGTAAAATGTTCATAATAAATAGTTAAGAGGGAAAAAGCAGACTCAGTTGTCAGGTAATGAGAGCTACGGTTACTTGACTGTTAACAAGTTAAAAAAGAAGACAGGGCTGTTGGTTAGGATCATTTGTTTTCAACACTGTAATGAAGTTTCATTCAGTGCAGTCATAAAAAATTAAACAGTGATAAAAGGGTAAAAGTTGAAAAGAATCATAAAGAAGAGTGTTATTCTGCATGCATGACTTGATCATTTATGTAACAAACATGGGATAATGTGTAGGCAATAATTATAATAAAAGGCTTCAAGAGATTTGCCATATAACAAGATCAATAACTTAAAACAATTGGAGTTTCAATAAATTAGAGGGGAAAAGATACAGAACATAGATGTTTAAATTCTAAGAACCTTTGAATATATCTAGCCTTGAATGTATATTTTATAAAAATGTAAAATTGCATTAAAGGACAAAGATATTAAATAAGAAATTTTATAAAATAAGTAGTAATAAATAAGTAGGAAGATAGAATGTTCATTTAGTTCAAATAATGACACTTAACAAGGCACAGGAATCACAAACTAAAAGAAAATAATAATAAAAATGATTATATTGAAATTATTATTCATTTAACAAATGACTTCATAAAATACAGTCTGCTCAGAAGAAATAGGATTTTCAGTGTATATAACTGGTAAAGATATAGTATCTAGAGTATGTTTTAAATGTTTACAAATCAATAATGTTTTTTTTAAATTGAGCTCAATATATTGTAGTATTGGGAACATGCACAGAAGTCAGAGTAGAAATACTACTATCATCAGCATCACCATTACTATAACCATAGTTCATGAAACTTTAACCTGGAGTTTATGAAAGTTTAACCTGGAGTTTATGAAAACAGTCTTTTCTTCTCGTTCCTTCATTTTCTAGATCAAACTGTAATACTTGGAAACGTCTCACTTCAAATCACAAAGATCGCCAAAACTGAAGATAATTCCTTCTTTTCAGTCTTGTAGTTAACTCTCCTACTGTTTCATCTAACTACCTGTCAAGTACCTCCATTAAGCCATCCTATTTTACTTCCAATTCTATGGACCCTTCATTTCTTAGATGTGCTTTTTTCCCCCAAATCTGTTTGGTCCTTTGTAGTAGTTTCTCGCACTTCAAAGATCTTTTTAACCTTTTTTTCTTTTAAGCACATTATGTATTGTAATTTACTAATATATGACTGATGACTCGAATATTTGAAGTCTTCTTTGCAGGTCATTTTTTTATTTCTAGTGCTTTGTTTTTATCTTAATTCTTGCTCATGGTCAGCGATTCTTTTTCCTTGGCCAGCTATTACTGCGAACTCTTTGTTGTCCAAGATGAGTGGCCTCCTTCTAGACAGCACTGACATTGATTTTTGCAAAGCACCTTGGTTCACTCCCACTTTGAATGACATTCGCATCCTAAGGTATCTTGGGCAGGCTGGGTGATGCGATTTGTCCTGTAAGTCATCACTGGCAAACTTGTGGTTACAGTGTCTCATAAGATTTTGTCCCTAATTCTCTGTTCCATGAAAAGGCAGTTTTCCTTGTAGCACTTGGAAGTGTTGGCAGGATGGGTGGTTTCCTCCTGTTTCACACTATTACTACTAAGAGTAATAGTTCTTCCAACTCTACACATGTGTGTGCTGTCACTTCCATCATGTCCAACTTATTGCAACCCCATGGTCTGTAGCCTGCCAGTCTCCTCTGCCCATGGGATTCTCCAGACAAGAGTACTTGGGTGAGTTGGCTGGGGGAATCTTCCCAACCCTGGGAAGGGATTGAATCTGGGTCGCTTATATCTCTTGCTTTGGCAGGCAGGTTCTTTACCATGGGAGCCACCTGGGAAGTCCTGTTCAGTTCAGTTCAGTCACTCAGTCGTGTCCAACTCTTTGTGACCCCATGGACTGCAGATGCCAGGCTTCCCTGTCCATCACCAACTCCCAGAGCTTGCTCAAACTCATGTTCATTGAGTCGGTAATGCCATCCAATCATCTCATCCTCAGTAGTCCCCTTCTCCTCCTGCCTTCAGTCTTTCCCAGCATCAGAGCTTTTCCAATGAGTCAGGTTTTCACGTTAGATGGCCAAAGTACTGGAGCTACAGCTTTAGCGTCATTCCTTCCAAAGAACACCCAGGACTGATCTCCTTTAGAATGGACTGGTTGGATCTCCTTGCAACCAGTTGCATCAAGAGTCTTCTCCAACACCACAGCTCAAAAGCATCAGTTCTTCAGCGCTCTGCTTTCTTTATGGTCCAACTCTCACACCCATACATGACCACTGGAAAAACCATAGCTTTTACTAGATGGACCTTTGTTGGCAAAGTAATGTCTCTGCTTTTTAATATGCTGTCTAGGTTGCTCATAGCTTTTCTTCCAAGGAGCAAGCATCTTTTAATTTCATGGCTACAGTCACCATATGCAGTGATTTTGGAGCCCCAAGAAATAAAGTCTCTCACTGTTTCCATTCTTTCTCCATTTGTTTGCCATAGAGTGATGGGATCAGATGGCATGATCTTGGTTTTTTGAATGCCAAGTTTAAGCCAGCTTTTTCACTTTCCTCTTTGACTTTGATCAAGAGGCTCTTTAGTTCCTCTTCACTTTCTGCCATAACGGTGGTGTCATTTGCGTATCTGAGGGTCTTGGTGGAGAATTCTGAAAAAATGTGGTCCACTGGAGAAGGGAATGGCAAACCACTTCAGTATTCTTGCCTTGGGATCCCCATGAACAGTATGAAAAGGCAAAAAGATAGGACCCTGAAAGATGAACTCCCCAGGTCTGTAGGTGCCCAATATGCTACTGGAGAAGAGTGGAGAAATAGCTCCAAAAAGAATGAAGAGATGGAGCCCAAGAGAAAGAAATGCCCAGTTGTGGATGTGATTGGTGATGGAAGTAAAGTCTGATGCTGTAAAGAGCAATATTGCATAGGAACCTGGAATGTCAGGTCCATGAATCAAGGCAAATTGGAAGTGGTCAAACAGGAGGTGGCAAGAGTGAATGTTGACATTCTAGGAATCAGCAAACTAAAATGGACTGGAATGGGTGAATTTAACTCAGATGACCATTATATATACTACTGCGGGCAGGAATCCCTCAGAAGAAATGGAGCAGCCATCGTGGTCAACAAGAGTCCGAAATGCAGTACTTGGATGCAATCTCAAAAACAAACGATCTCTGTTCGTTTCCAAGGCAAACCATTCAATACCACAGTAATCCAAGCCTATGCCCCAACCAGTAACGCTGAAGAAGCTGAAGTTGAATGGTTCTATGAAGACCTACAAGACCTTTTAGAACTAACACACAAAAAAGATGTTCTTTTCATTATAGGGGACTGGAATGCAAAAGTAGGAAGTTAAGAAACACCTGGAGTAACAGGCAAATTTGGCCTTGGAATAAGAAATGAAGCAGGGCAAAGGCTAATATAGAGTTTTACCAAGAAAATGCACTGGTCATAGCAAACACCATCTTCCAACACAAGAGAAGACTCTACTCATGGACATCACCAGATGGTCAACACCGAAATCAGACTGATTATATTCTTTGCAGCCAAAGATGGAGAAGCTCTATATAGTCAGCAAAAACAAGACCAGGAGCTGACTGTGGCTCAGACCATGAACTCCTTATTGCCAAATTCAGACTTAAACTGAAGAAAGTGGGGAAAACCACTAGACCATTCAGGTATGACCTAAATCAAATCCCTGATGATTACACAGTAGGAAGCCCTGAAAGATATATAGATATTTATGATTTTAAAGCTTTCAGCAGAAAGTTGCCAATTCCCTAAATAACACCAAAAACTATAGTTGCTGGGTCAGCTTGCCACAGTTCCATAGATGGGTAGGGAAGGAGACAACAAGCCCTGATAGGTTTAGATAGTTTATTATTTCTGCCACAGGCAGCATCATTAACTTCATGTTCACACTAGTTAGTCTTGCCTTTCTTCTAAGTCTCGTGGAGTATTACAGAGGCAGACCAATGTGAACACCACATATATGAGTCTTTGTCATACCTAAAGGAACCTCACTCCAGCACTCTTGCCTGGAAAATCCCATGGACGGAGGAGCCTGGTGGGCCTCAGTCCATGGGGTCGCTAAGAGTCGGACACCACTGAGCGACTTCATTTTCACTAAAGGAACCTCAAATTCAGAGGCCCTTGATCTTTTACAGATTTTCAAAACTGCCCAACCTTTCTCCACAGAGAATCATTATCTTTAAATTCCTGGTGAGGGGAAAAAAAATCTGCCCATGACTTAGAGCAGGAGCTGTCTCTAGCTTCCAAAGATATTTGCATTTCAAACATAATTGACAAAATCTGTCAGTTTCCTGGGATTCCCAGGTGGCCATAGTGATAAAGAACCCACCTTCCAATGCCGGATGCCTAAGAGACATGGGTTTGATCCCTGGGTTGGGAAGATCCCCTGTAGGAGGGCATGGCAACCCACTCCAGTGTTCTTGCCTGGAGAATCCCATTGACGGAGGAGCCTGGTGGGCTACAGTCCACGGGGTCGCAGAGTCAGACACGATTGAAGCGACTTAGAATGCACACACGTGTGTCAGTTCGCCTAGTTCAGAAGGCAAGTGGATAAACCAGAATTATCTCAGATAAGAAGATAAGTCCCAATTCTAGTCAGTCATATTAATGACACTAGAAAGCATCTTTCTTAAATCTAATGTTCGCTATATACAAAAGAAAACATGTAGTAATATATCCTAGGACAAAACACAATGAGAAGCACTACATGCCCCCTATCAGCCCTCAGTTCTGGAAAAAAAAAAAAGAAAAGAGCAACCTCTTTGGATTCAGTAAGAATCATTTCAGCCATTCGTAAAGTGAAAAATCATTTACTGTGTTCCTGCATCACGCTCAATTCTGGGGACAGAACAATAGGGAAAGGATGTATTATCCAATGATCAAATAAATGTATAAATGAGCACTTAATTACAAACACAGGAAGGAACATGGTCTTTGAACGCACTTTAAAACAATAAAGAGAACTTGACCTGGACTGGCAGGGTGGTGAGGTTATCAAGGTAGACCGCTCTGGGTAAGTGAGGCTTCTGTTGAGAGTTGCAAGCTAAGTAGAAAATAGATGGCTTCAAGTTCTTTACTTACTTCTCTGAAAATATACAACTTACCACAACATTTTAAATGCCAATTTCACACTAGGAATTATGACTTTTTTATTAACATATCCTCACTTTTTGGAGCTTAATATTTTGATAAGTAAGAACACTGTCCCATGACACCTGGGTCTTGGGCCCTCACGCTCTATAATCTTTCCAGTTATTTCCCTGAATTATTCTCACCTATGGGGCAAGATCCACTTGCATATACTGTTCAGAACAATGGGATAACATCCAAACTTAAGATTTGGTGTTATGATCTATTTTGCAAGACTGAAGTTTATTTATTCTAATTAAATTAATAATTGTATAATAAAAAGAACCAAGTCATTGTGCTGATTTAATGCATAAAATAAAACTTATGTATGATTTACATTTTAAAAACAAAGTGAAGTAAAAATTCAATGCCAAAGATAAGTTTCATGCAGTATCTAAAAGAAAAATACAAATATCACAGAGTTTGGAAAACCTTTAGGCATGCTTTGAGAGCAAGTCTTGTAGGTGTATATGTGTGTTTCAAAACAAACAGATGTTCTTTAACAGCTACAGTTTTCTTTTATTTTTATGTTTCTTTAAATTTTTTTCTTTAAAAACTTTGCTAACTCAAGCAAGTTAGGTTAAGCCAAAGAATAACCTCAAACACATAAAAATATATAGTTCAAATCATTTAAAGATTTTTGTACAGAGAAAAATACTAGAACGTTTTCATTATTATATGTACTCAAAAATAATTCACATAGTGATAATTAAGAACATTTGTGTATTTTTTAAATGTTTTAAACTTTTAATTATTAACTATTTTAACCCTTAACAAGTATACATGTCTGCTATCTGTATGATTTGAAAATACTGACTTAAGGTCTTTGTACAGGCAATCTGAGACAAAGCATAAGAGTCATTTGAACTGTTGAAAGGTATTCCTCTTTCTCTACCCAGTGAAAATCTGCGTGCATCATATAATTTTTAGTGTCCTAAGGGCTGTGACATGTCATGAATCAGTGGAGTTGCTTGATAGATCTTATGACTACCATCCTGCACCTGTTTCTCAAGGCCATATTTTCTTTGCATTCCAAAGTGGAACAGAGAATCAGGGAGCCGCCAGGCTACACATTCATTCTCGTTAACCTAATGCCAAAACATGCAGGCAGTTAAATAATAGCTACACAGAGGAATGAAGTATGAGAGGAAGAACCCATCTCTGTCTCATAATATAGTATCATATAGAAAGAATATCCCAATGCCTGCCTCACCTTATCACACTTCAGCCAGAGTTTGATTTACACTCACATTTGTACTTTGCTATGTTCTTATAAGGCTCAGCGTGGTTTTCAAAAACCCAAGCAATACACAATGCTGAATGAATTTAAAACAGTTTAAAATTTGAGGCAAAGAAATATATGGTGTTGATGTAGGATGGGAAAAAATGTATTATGATATTTCAAAGAGAAGACCTTGGAGTGTATACTAAATAATATCAACAACTTAAAATAGCTGCAACTCTAACCTTCACAGAGACGTTTCCTCTAATGTCTTTCAATATAAGTTAATGACAACTCAACAGCCAATTCAACGTCAGACAACTGGGTGGAAAACCTAAGTGATCCAGATATCCACGACTCTCGGAGGCTCTTGACAGGCACTTATAATGTCTGGAAAATGGATGGATCAACAATACTTAAGCAGCTAATGTGGTTTTCAAGGTGATTTTGTAGCTTTTGAGCTGCTCTCAGGTCCAGATTTTACTCCCTGGTAAGTACCTGAAATACAACTTCATTTCCATGTAGATTTCTAGATTTAGGATCTGAGAGGACAGATATTTTATTGGGGAACCTGAGAAGTTTAACAGGCATACTCTACTTCCAGAGTACCGGCATAAATCATTTTAAGACAATCTATTTATTTATACAAAATTTACATATTTGACTTTATTATTCGAGGCAGGGTGTGTGTGTGGGCTCACTCTGTTGTGTCCGACTCTTTGCGAACCCTTGGGCTGTAGCCAAACAGCCTCCTCCATCCAAGGGATTTTCCAGGCAAGAATACTGGAGTGGGTTTCCATTTTCTCTTCCAGGGGATCTTCTCAACCCAGGGATCGAACCCAGGTCTCTGTGTCTCCTTCATTGCAGGTGAGACATCCGCTGAGCCATCAGGGAAGGCCATTCTAGGCAGTAGAGTATCTTACCTTTAACTTTGTGCTTTTATAAAAATAAGACATCCATGCCTATAATTTATATAGGTAAGTGGAATTAACGTATAAAGTAAGAATAAGCTATTAGGATTAACATTATCAGGATGGTATCGTGCTTGGTTGAATTTCCAGATATAGAAACTATAAATCATGACTTCTAATGACTCAGTCTATATTTTATCATTAAACATATATTAAGAACATCAATAAAGAATGAAATCTATAATACACTGAATTAGGGACATATTCAGTCTCAGGGATTCTAGTTCTAGGAATATGTCCTTCATCTGGACATGCAAGTTGTAGTTATGACCGCAGAGTACTCAGTAACAAACCATTCTGAAATACAGCCTGGTATAGGCTGAGCTCTTCGAATTGAGACTAGGCTTTCTCGTGCATCTGAGGGCCTTTTTGTCTGATCTTGGCCACGTTTAGCTAGAGAGATTTGTCTGTTTGTCTTGCTGGGCTTATTCTTCCCAGGCTGACAGCAGACCCTCATGAGAACAAGCAGAACTTGCAAGGCTTATAACGGTCTGGGCTGAGAATCAGTGCACAGTTGCTTCTGCCCATTCTGTGGGCCTAAACAAGTTGCGTGGTTGAATCTAAAATCAAAAAGGAAATATGTTGACCCCATGAAGACGAGAGGAAGAGAGTAAATATGTTTACAATAAGCTAATCAAATACAATTAAATATACAAATAGCCTGCAGCAGTTCTTGTTAACAACTCTTGAGATACCCGTCAATCAGATCATCCAAATGCTCCATCACTTAGTCATGTCCCACTCTTTGCAACCCCATGGCCTGTAGCCCGCCAGGCTCCTCTGTCCATGAGATTGTCCCAGCCTACGAAGAATACTGGAGTGAGCTGCCATTTCCTCCTTCAGGGGATCTTCCCAACCCAGGGATCAAACCCACATCTCCCGAGTCTCCTGCATTGAAAGCTGAGCCAACCTGTCCATCAATAGTGAACATGTTTTATCAGCAGAACACAGGAGCAGGGGTTCATGATGACCACGTGCCTCAGGAGGGCGACATGTGGCCACATAGCAGTCACAGGCCGTAACAGCGAGGAGAAAATTTTCCAAGCAGGGAGAAGACAGGACAAAACAGACATGGAGGAGGCAGCTCGCACAAGTGATGCTCTGATGCTGTGCTTGTGTGTTTTCACCATCTTTGGGATCATGGTTGTGCTTAAACAGAGAGCATCAAAGGACAGATTGGAGAGAAAGAGATACACAGGTGTGTGGAGGTGGGAGTCAGAGCTGACAGCCAGGATGACAAGCAGGTTTCTAAGAACAGTAACCAGGTATCTGGACAGAAATAGGATGAAGAGGAAGGAAATCCATTATGGATCCTCTTTCAGTCACATGAGAAATAAATCTGAAACATTTGTTTGGTTTCTAGATTCCATATCATTGATGAATCAGATGTAAAATACTGAGTCACAAAACAATAAAATGTACAATCCCTGGGGGGAAGATGGCAAATGCATTCTGTAAAATGGAGTGTTTTCATATAATGGGCAAACTGTATTACAACCATTTTTAAAAACTGTTATTTCCACAGGTTCTGATAGCAAATACAAATAGAAAATAAATTATATACAAATATATTACAAATATATCTTAAACAGAATTAAAGAAAAGTGTTACTGATGTTGTTAAATATGAATCATAGCAGCAGATCTTCAGGCCACTTATATCTTGTACCTTGGGAGGGATTTGGATGGGAAACCCACCGAGAAAAAAAAGATGGCATGCAATCCAGTCTGTTCTCCTTGCAAATATGCTAAATGCTTTTTGCTAGGAGATGCCTTTTCTTCAGTATGCTTTTAGCAGAATCTACCTGGTTTTCAAAGATTGTAACGGTAAACAAATGCAATCTATAACTGCATAGGGCACGGCTCCCTGGAAAACTGTCTCAAAAGCTGTATGAGCATGTATTAGTCCTCTAGGACTGCTATAACAAAGCGCTATGAATCGGGTAGCTGGAACAACAGAAATCTATGTTCTCACGGTTCTAGAGGCTAAAATCTGTGTCCACGGTCCCAGTGAATTCAGTTTCCCTTTCAGAGCTCTCTTCCCAGCCTGCAGTTGGCTGCCGTCCTGCTGGGTTCTCATCCAAAGAGAGCTCTCTAGTACTTCTTCTTATCAGGATATTAATCCTGTTGGGCCAGGGCCACCTGATTACAACCCCATTTAACCTTAATTACTTCTTAGAGGCTTCATCTCCAAATATAACCATACTGGGGGGTAGGGCTTCAAATGTGTAAATTTGGAAAGACTAATAGAGCATAAAATTAAGATCTTTCCTGCCTTAAAAGGCTCTATCCATCTCTCTGTGCAAGGCACCTTATCTCTATTCGTTAACCTGAGTTAGCAAGTATCCAACGAAAAGAACAAAGACTAGTGTCGTACTGGGGGATTTGAACATCTTGTTTCACCAGTGACTCCTGACTATTGAATAATCATTAATAAAACATACCCTTTGCTTTGTGCACATTTGATTTAACAATCGGATCCTTTGTGTCATAGCCAGCGTGTAGAGTGTTTTGGCAATTATGGAGAATTTTTAAACAAAGAAATAAATTGAATGATGAATAAGAACATAAATTAGTTATCATATTTAGTCAGCTGTTTAAAGATATTCAAACTTATTAGTGAGCAAGTTGTAAGATCAAAATTTAGTTTTTCATAGGATGCTTGTGCATAGTTTAAAAGCCTATAAAAATTAATCTTCTTAATCTTAAGTGAACATAATTAAATTTATATCTTAAAATACAGTGTCTAGCACACAGAAAATTTTAAAAGAAATGAAAATTAAAACAGACATAGTGGGAAAAATTAACAAAAACTGGACTAAGTGCGGAGAAGGCAATGGCACCCCACTCCAGTACTGTTGCCTGGAAAATCCTGTGGACAGAGGAGCCTGGGGGGCTGCAGTCAGACAAGACTGAGAGACTTCACTTTCACTTTTCAGTTTCATGCATTGGAGAAGGAAATGGCAACCCACTCCAGTGTTCTTGCCTGGAGAATCCCAGGGATGGGGGAGCCTGATGGGCTGCCGTCTCTGGGGTCACACAGAGTCGGACACAACTGAAGCGACTTAGC
>NW_011494805.1:1911021-1922485 GCF_000754665.1 Bison bison bison | reverse complement strand
TGATCAAATGGGATTTATCTCAGGAATTCAGGATTGGCTTATGATCCAAAGTCAATTAATATAATGTATCATATTAATAGAATAAGGGACACAACCATGTAATCATCTTGGTAGACACAGAAAACACATTTAACAAAATTTAGCACCCTTTCATGATTAAAATCGGAGAAGGCAATGGCACCCCACTCCAGTACTCTTGCCTGGAAAATCCCATGGACGGAGGAGCCTGGTGGGCTGCAGTCCATGGGGTCGCTAAGAGTCGGACACGACTGAGCGACTTCACTTTCACTTTTCACTTTCATGCATTGGAGAAGGAAATGGCAACCCACTCCAGTGTTCTTGCCTGGAGAATCCCAGGGATGGGGGAGCCTGATGGGCTGCCGTCTCTGGGGTCACACAGAGTCGGACACAACTGAAGCGACTTAGCAGCAGCAGTATCATAATCAAGTGTTAATTAATAAATCATAATTATCACTCTAGGTTGCATTTCTTGACAAATAACTAATTCCTGCTGCTGCTGCTGCTGCTAAGTCACTTCAGTCATGTCCGACTCTATGCGACCCCAGTGACAGCAGCCCACCAGGCTCCCCCGTCCCTGGGATTCTCCAGGCAAGAACACTGGAGTAGGTTGCCATTTCCTTCTCCAATGCATGAAACTGAAAAGTGAAAGTGAAGTTGCTCAGTCGTGTCCGACTCTTCACGACCCCATGGACTACAGCCTTCCAGGCTCCTCCATCCATGGGATTTTCCAGGCAAGGGTACTGGAGTGGATGCCATTGCCTTCTCTAAACTAATTCCTAAGAAAACACAAAAAATATAACATATTTTGCAATCTTTCTGCTGGAACTTCTAATTGAAAATTCTGCTATGTGTTCTGTAATATAGGTAGAGGTCTCCAAAAATCTCTATTATGTGAGTTAGAGTGATGTAAGATTCTTGTTGATGAAAACTTCTCATCTTTGCCACAGGCGGTATTTATATAGACCAGAAGATCAAACTGAGTATATAAGCTTGTTTTTTAAATTATCAAAATAGAATAAACCACTTCTCTTATTTCTGAGCATATCACCCTTGCTTAGTACAGCAATGAGGGCTTTTATTCTATATGTTAAATATTCACTGGAGAGCTTAGTCCTAGAATATTTGTAACTCAGCCCTGCAAAATCGTACTTCACTACTTCCTAACCCTCCAAAATGAGCCTATGATTTATTTATCAAAGCAAATGAATTTATATGAAAAGGTGTGTTAAATCTAAATAATTGGACAATCAAATTTAAAGAGTATTTTATGTCTCCAGTTAGTTACCAAGAAGCATCTCCATTCTCAGCCCCAAGGCCCCCTGGGAATTTTGAAGGTGCCACTGAAGAGCGGCTCCACATGTCTTTCTCTCCGTGATGTTGGAGAAATAGTGTAGCCTCAGTCCCTCTACCTCTAACTCAACAACAATAACACCCAGTGTCCTGGCATAGCTGTTACTTTCTTTAAACCCCTGCTTCCTGGATCTGAAATACCGAGTAGCATCATCTCTGCTAAGAACCTTCACTTTAGAGCACAATAAAGTGAGTTTTTTCTAAGTAAAAATTGTTCCTAAGTCATTGAAATGATAAATCCAGCTTTTAAAATATGCATATTGGGTGATTATTTTAAAAAATTCTCAGAGAAGGAGGATCTTATATTTTAATGACAGCTTTTAGAATCTGGGTGCCACTGAGCACTTAAGTGTGAAATTCACTCTGAAGTTGGGAAAGTTCTAGAAAGAACAGAATACAAAACAAAATGGGGAAACTGTCATCACTTTTCATGGCTTTGTGGGTTTATAAAAATATCGTTGCTATTTCTTTCTGATATTTCATGTGAAGATTATTGGTTGTGAGTTCTCAGTGAAAGAAAATATTTAAGCAAAGTGTTTGGAAATCCCTCCCCTCTTGACTCAGACTATATCATCCAATCTGCATAATGAAGAATTTTTTTAGCTATAGATCAGAGAAGAAAAAAGGCAGCAAGAATCAGGAGGAGCGGAGCAGTATGAATGGAGTAAAATTACACAGTGCTTTGAAGAAGGGCTTTGGATTTGAGGAAGAAGATACTAATTTATATAGTGGATCTCAATTCATTTCTCATCTAGTATTGTAAGAAGAGGTAATAGCTTAGTAATTTCATTTAGCTTTATCTACTTTTCAAATTTCTAATAAAATATCAAAACATAAGTAAAAGCGCCATGTGTCACATCTCAGTTCAGTGCAGTTCAGTTCAGTTGCTCAGTCGTGTCCGACTCCTTGTGACCCCGTGGACCACAGCACGCCAGGCCTCCCTGTCCATCGCCAACTCCCAGAGTTTACTCAAACCCATGTCCATTGGATCGGTGATGCCATCCAACCATCTCATCCTCTGTCATCCCCTTCTCCTCCTGCCTTCAATCTCTCCCAGCATTAGGGTCTTTTCAAATGAGTCAGCTCTTCGCATCAGGTGGCCAAAGTATTGGAGTTTCAGCTTCAGCATCAGTCCTTCTAATGAATATTCAGGACTGATTTCCTTTAAGATTGTCTAGTTGGATCTCCTTGCAGTCCAAGGGACTCTCAAGAGTCTTCTCAACACCACAGTTCAAAAGCATCAGTTCTTTGGTGCTTAGCTTTCTTTATAGGTCAATACTCACATCCATACATGACCACTAGAAAAAGGAAGGCTTTGACAAATATTTATTAATATATTCCTAATTAAAATAATTTGTTTTTAACGAATGATATATGACCAACATTAAATATAGTTAATAATTATTTTTTCCTTTTACAAGTATCTGTATATCTATAGGATAGATGTAGAAACCATATATACTCAAGATATATATTATATTATACTTCTCAAAGGGGAAATTTGAAAAGGAATTATTACAACTGAAAGAAATATAAGGGGAAAAGATCTTTAAAGAACAATTTACTGGCTTCAGAATATACTAAATCAAATGACTCTGTAAAGCAATACTCAAATTCAAGGTGAAATAAGCCACTTAAAATTGTAAAATGATATTTACTGCCCCCAGAGAAAGCAAAAATCTGGTAGCACCATCAACTGATTTTTTTTTTGCATGTAGCATTTGAGAAAACTTCATGAAAATCATTTTTCTGAGTTTATTATTTCAACAAGATGGAATGTTTCCACAAGGCTTTTGTTATTAAAGAATGTGCTTATAGTATGATAATTTATGTTTAGTTCATTAAGCAGGTGTTCTGGGCAAGATAATATAGGGGAAATGGCAAGTACGGTACACTGTTTCCCATTAACCCCTCTGGCACTGACAGTCTGAAGACTAATCCATTCTCCTTAATGCTTAGCACTTTCAGATCTTAGCTCTGGGTAAGAAAGGGGTTTTCTGTTTGAAGTACATGAAAAGTATGTGGCAATTTTGAACACTTAGTTAATTATCCCTTATGAAAATCAATTGATAAAAGCCCAAAGCATCAGAAGTATACAGGCTTTATATGGTCAGTATACACCAAACCAGAATGCTTTATACACTATCATTGGAAGAGATACTGTAAATTCCTTTTCATCAAATTGAAAGAATGCTTTTTAAAAATACGACTGCTATTATCACCCTTTAAAAGGCTCCCTAACACCCACTTACGTTTATTTCAAAGCCTGTTATTTAGGAAGCGTGGGATTAAAAGAAGGAAAGACAATGAATATGATTATTCACAATATCTAAGCAAAGGGTCGCAGGATCACGAACTGCCTCTCCTCCCTGGTCAAATTTAGTTCACAAACATGCTTTAACACTCTGGGTTTAAATGGATTTGCACATTATATGAGTTCCAGTTTCCCACAATTCTCACCAATCCTGCTATAATGACTGCTAATCTGCTTTACTCATTTGTTTGATCTGCTTAATCTCCACAGACATTTGAATTCCATCTAGACAGTTACCTCTCCTAGTCCTGGCCCACTGATTTCCTCTGGTTGTAGCTTTCTCTAGGATTCAACATTGCAGAATCTAATATTGTCTGTGATTAGGAGTGCTCTGCTCTCAGATGACCTAGATTTAAATCTTGTTAGCTTCTCAAAACCTCACATTTTGCATCTGCAAAATGGCAATCATAATATCTGCAGTAATATCTCCTCATGAACCTGACCTGTCTAATCACCAGCACAGTCTTCTGGGCTTAATACCTGTGTAGTTCCAAGGACCCTGAATTTGGAAGGGCTGTGTGCTTAGGTGTTCTATTGTCTCTGATTTCTAATTCTTAAACATTCTGTGGCAAGGAGCTTATCATTTTCACTTAGCACCAGGCCCTGCAAATTGTATAGCCAGTCCTGTTAACAACAGAGATGGAACTCTTAACCACTTAGAGAGCTTTCTCCATAGCAGTCTTAAAATAGATCAATACAATTGCAAAATGAACGGACTTCCAGTGGTATAGAAAGAGCCACATACGATTTGACCCAATTTTTTTTTATTGGCTGTGTTTCCTCAACTGTAATTTTTTTCCTACATATATACAGGAATACAAAATTATTGAGATTTATATTCTATAACATTTGGAGAGATTTAACAAACTCCCTTGAGTTGCCAAATTTAATCAATAAAAATACATAATGTGCAGTTAAACTTGAGTGTCAGATAAACGATGAATACATTTTTTATAAGTACATCCCATGTAATATTTGAGAAACACTTGATAAAAAATTTAGCCTGCATCAAAAGCAATAAAAAAGAAATGATATTGCATTACTCAGAATCAATAAAATCAGCAAAACTTTGCATTATTTCTCTAGATTTCAAAGGAAACAAAGTGGAAATGAAAACAATGAATTGTGTGAATATATATGAAGGTCAAAAAGGGATAAATTTTATGAATATGCATCCTTGAAAAGACAGACTTGATCATTATGCCCTGGAAAACATTCAAATAAATTATAAAGCAACTTTTTAAAATAGAGGATGTACTGCTAGTTTCTGGGGCATGTATCAGTGGTCAGGCTGCTATCTCCGAGTGTTTTATACAGAAGAAATAGGCACAAGCTCTTAGACTGTGCGACGATGTATGGAGTTTCCCAGATCATGCTTTTCCTGAGTGTCTTGTAAGCAGCCATCTTGCCTTTCTTCATGAGCAAGGTAGGTTTACTGTTCATATTCAATTACTCCACTAAATAAAAATATCATATGCTCTTTTTTTTTTTTTTAAGTCTGAAATTCAGTGACAAAATTCCAAGTCGCTCAAGACTAATGTCTCAAGAAAGGGACACAAATCAAGGCTCCAAATTTCAGCTTCACCCAACTGTGAATGACTCAGAGTCCACAAGAAAAGCCTAGTGAAGGCAGCCAGGATGAAACGACAGGCTTCCAGCATCCCAATCTGGACTTACAAAAATCAAACAAAGCCATCAGTTGCTGAAATTATGCAAAGCATTCAGTCATATATTCCAAAATAATCTGAATATACCTATGAAAATATTTTCTTCCACACAGTGGTTAACAAACGTTCTAAAAACAACATTGTAATACCTTAATTTTAATGAATATTATGTAGGTAATTCAAACATGAGATAGTTTCTTCTACCCTATCTTCCTAGAATTAAAAAAGTTAATGTTACAATTTGAGTAAATAGATTGCGATTATGTGAATTATCAAAACTGCCTAAAATAGAAAAAAAAGTCCAATTAAATCATGTTAATATGAACGTACTCCTCTTCCCTCCCCCAAAAATATTATGTGAAGAGTGCTAACAGAGGTTTAACTAGTTTTAAAAACAACCATAAAGAGAATTCTCTGGGCGTCCAGGGATTAGGACTCAGTGCTGTTGGTGCCTGCTGCTTTCACTGCCAGGGCTCTGCTTCTGGTCCTTGGTTAGAAAATTAAGATCCTGCCAGCCTCGTGGAATGGCCAAAAAAAAGTTAATAATTTACACAAGGAAATAGTCAGTTTTAAGTAGAATGGTCATGAGCAACCTCACCAAGAAGTAATGCCCTGCGAGTAGTGAGGAGGGTCTCTCCATGAGGATAACTGGAGGTGATAATTCCAAGGGAAAAGCAAACCAGGGAAAAAAAGTTGTAGGACAGTAGTGTATCTGCATCTGCCAAGAATAGCCGAACACTGAAGAGGGTTGAGAACGAGGTCAGCAAGGGGGAAAATCAGGAAGGTGAACACCGTGCGATGAGAGACGCCCAGGGGTAGGAGAGCTGGAGGCAAGGGCAGGGGTCGGGGGCGGGCAGGCGATGGAAGTCCCCCCGTCATACTCTGGGTGAGTTGGTCCTCCTTGGGCAGATCTGGAGAAAGGCGCTGGCAGGTTTCTGACCTACGTTTGAAGATCACTCTGTTTGGTGTGGAAAACAGACCAAATGTTAAGGGTGGAAATAGGAAATAGGAAAGTCGGTTAAGCACTCACTCAGTGATCCAAGTGAGAAGCACGCCCAAATGACAGTGGCTGAGATGCTGGGAAGAGGTTTCATTCTACAAGCTCCGATGGTGTCTGGTAGGATCAGATTATTAACTGTGGGGCTCAAGGTCAGTATGGTTGGTGGATGAAGAGGAAGAACAAATTGCTCCTAAGCTGAGACGTGTAAACTGATGAGAGTAGATTTTTGGACGTGCTAGGATGACACTCACGGATATTCAAATGGTCAAGTCGAAGTTCAACTCTGGAGCTCAAGAAAAGCAGCCTGGGTCTTCTTCATGTTGATGGTCAGCAGAAACCAACACAATACTGTAAGATAATTGTAAGGCAATTATCCTTCAATTAAAAATAAATAACATTTTAAAAGAGGCCTGGGTCATGGAAAAAAATGCACAAGTCCGTCTGCCAGTGGCATCTAGAGCCATGAAACCAGGTGAGGTCACACAGGGACTGCACGAGGCCCAGAGACCAGGTGCTGAGATGCAGTGGGGGGCTGTGAAATGAGGAAGAACCAGCAAACGAGGCTGAAAAAGAACAGCCACACAAAAAGACAAAAACAGCCACTTCACAAATGCTGGTGAAGATGTGTGGGAAAAAAGAAAAAAGACCCTGATGCAGTATTGGAGGAAGGTAAATGCAGCCACCATGGGAAAGAGCATGAAGCTTCCTCAAAATATTACAACCATAATGATATTTTTAACTAGTTCTACCTCTGCATTTTATCCGAAGAAAATGAAAACACTAAATGGAGAAGATACACATACCCCAGTGTTCGTTTCAGCATTACTGACAATAGCCAGCCATGGAGACAACCTAAGCGCCCCTCAACAAGTGAATGGGCAAATAAAAGGGGATACACAGGGGGATGCTATCCAGCCATAAAAAGAATGAAGGCTTGCACTGGCAGCCACACGGAGGATCCTTGAGGACATTATGCAAAGTGAAGTAAGTAAAAAAAAAAAAAACAAGCTCAAAGATAAAGGGAATAGATCGGTAAGGTTTTCAGAGAAGGAAGCAGGAGGTGGGCAAAACAGATGAAGAGAGTCAAAAGGTGGAAACTTCCAGTTATAAAATAAATAAATGTCATGGGGTTGTAATACTCAGCATCACAAGCCTAGTGATACTTGATTGCATATTAGAAAGTTGCTGAGAATAGATCTTAAAAGTTCTCATTACAAGAAAAAAATACTATATATATATATATATAGGGAAGAATATTAACTAGGTTCATTGCGGTCGTTTTTTCACAATTATACACATATTGAATCATTATGTTGTACCTGAAAATAATATAATATTGTATGTCAATTGTAACTTCAGCTTTTTTAGAAAAGGAATAGCCAGTCCAGGAAAAGGAAAGCTAGTATTCCTGAAACCAAATAATTAATGTGTCTCAAGAAGAGGGAACATAGATGTGTCAATAATAGTAATAGGTCAAATACAATGAGGTTTAAGAATAGATCAATGGAGGACTTTGTTAATCTATGCCATTTGGCAGTTGGGATGTTTAAGTTAAATATATGAATGCACTTACAAATACTAGCTACATAGTAAGTCATCAATAAAATTTGGCCATTTTTATGCCAAGGTTCTGTCCTTAGGCTTGGATGTATTAGTCAACTAGGGCTGCCTTAACAAAACACATAGATTGGATGATTTAAACAATGGAAATCTATATTTGCACAGATCTGGAAGCTGGGAAGTATAAGATCACTGTGCCAGCATGTGGTAAGGGATTTTCTCCTGGTTTGCAGATGGCCACTTTCTCACTGTGCCCTCACATGGTGTAGAGAAAAAGAGAGTAAGTTCTCTAGTGTCTCTTCTTATAAAGGCGCTAATCCCACCATGAGGATCCACTTTTATGACTCTTTTATGACAGGGTGCCTAAACCTAATCATTGCCCAAAGATCCCACCTGCAAATATCATCACATTGAGAGCTAAGACTTTAAAAACAAAAAATAGAGCTACCCCATGGTCCAGGAATCTCACTCCTAGGCATATATCTGCAGAAAGCCATAATTCAAAAAGATATATATGCTCCTATGTTCATTGCAACACTATTTACAATATCCAAGACATGGAAACAACCTAAATGTCCATTGGCAGAGAAATGGATAAAGATGTGGCACAGATATGCAATGGATAATTATCCATAAAAAAGAATGAAATAATGCCATTTGAAGCTACATAGATGGAACTAGAGATTGTCATACTGAGTGAAATAAGTCAGACAGAGAAAGACAAATATGATGTGATATCAGTTATAAGTGGAATCCAAGAAAATGGTACAAACGAACCTATTTACAAACATAAACTGAGTCACAGATCTAGAAAACAAACTGACAGTTATTAAGGCAGAAAGGGACAGGAGGAGTAAACTGGGAGGTGGGGACTGAAACACACACGCTACAACACACAGAAGACACAACTAGTGAGAACTGGCTGTACAGCCCAGGAGACTCAACTCATTGCTCTGCAATGAACCAAATGGGAAAAGAATCTGAAAAAGAACGGATATGTGTACATATGGAACTGACATTTTGCTGCACAGCAGAAACTAAAACAACAGTGTAAATCAAGGACCCTTCGGTAAAATTAGTAAAAACAACTTATGAATTCTGGAGGAGCACACTTCAGTCCATACCAGTGGATTTGTCCTGTGAAACAGAAACTGCTTGAAAATGATAAGATGTTTTGCACCTTCCTCACCGCATAGCCCTAACTCAAAGATGGATGCCCACATAAAAAAAACAGAGCAGCTCACTCTCTAAATCTCTCAGAAGCAATTTTGTGGTTATGACAGCACATTATTTCTTTGACCTTTATTTCACCAAATCGACCTATCCTTCTGCTATCCCTAATAATTTTCACCATCAATATTTTCTATATAAAACCATGAAATCTAGATAACACCTGCCCAGATATTAGGTAAAAACTCCCAGTAGCCTAATACATAGGGAAAGGTAAATTCCTGGAGACAGATTTCACACTGGTTAGTTGAGTTCAGTCCCACAGTCATCTCCAACTCTTTGCAACCCCATGGACTGCAGCACACCAAGCCTCCTTGTCCATCATCAACTTGCAGAGTTTACTCAAACTCATGTTCATCGAGTCGGTGATGCCATCCAATCATCTGAATCTGTTGTCCCCTTATCCTCCTGCCTTCAATCTTTCCCAGTATCAGGGTCTTTTCAAATGAGTCATTTCTTCCCATCAGGTGGCCAAAGTATTGGAGTTTCAGCTTCAGCATCAGTCCTTCTAATGAATATTCAGGACTGATTTCCTTTAGGATAAACTGGTTGGATCTCCTTGCAGTCCAAGGCACTCTCAAGAGTCTTCTCCAACACCACACTTCAAAAGTATCAATTCTTCATCGCTCAGCATTCTATAGAGTCCAACTCTAACATCCACACATGACTACTGGAAAAAACATAGCCTTGACTAGATGGACCTTTGTCGGCAAACTTATGTCTCTGCTTAATATGCTGTCTAGGTTGGTCATAACTTTCCTTCCAAGGAGTAAGCATATTTTAATTTCATGACTGCAGTCACCATCTGCAGTGATTTTGGAGCCCCCAAAAATAAAGTAAGCCACTGTTTCCACTGTTTCCTGATCTACTTCCCATGAAGTGATGGGACCAGATCTTAGTTTTCTGAATGTTGAGCTTTAAGCCAACTTTTTCACTCTCCTCTTTCACTTTCATCAAGAGGCTCTTTTGTTCTTCTTTGCTTTCTACCATAAGGGTGATGTCATCTGCATATCTGAGGTTATTGATAGTTCTCCCAGCCATCTTGATTCCAGCTTGTGCTTCTTCCACTCCAGCATTTCTCATGATGTACTCTGCATAGAAGCTAAATAAGCAGGATGACTATACAGCCTTGACGTACTCCTTTCCCTATTTGGAACCAGTCTGTTGTTCCATGTCCAGTTCTAACTGTTGCTTCCTGACCTGTATTCAAATTTCTCAAGAGGCAGGTCAGGTGGTCTGGTATTCCCATCTCTTTCAGAATTTTCCACAGTTTATTGTGATCCACATAGTCAAAGAGTTTGGCATAGTCAAAATAGAGCAGAAATTTATGTTTTTCTGGAACTATCTTGCTTTTTTGATGATCCAGCCAATGTTGGCATTTTGATCTCTGGTTCCTCTGCCTTTTCTAAAACCAGCTTGAACATCTGGTAGTTCACAGTTCACGAGTTGCTGAAGCCTGGCTTGGAGAATTTTGAGCATTAATTTACTAGTGTGTGAGATCAGTGCAATTGTGCGGTAGTCTGAACATTCTTTGGCATTGCCTTTCTTTGGTATTGGAATGAAAACTGACCTTTTCCAGTCCTGTGGCCACTGCTGAGTTTTCCAATTTTGCTGGCATATCGAGTGCAGCACTTTCACAGCATCATCTTTTAGGATTTGAAATAGTTCAACTGGAATTCATCGCCTCCACTAGCTTTGTTTATAGTGATGCTTTCTAAGGCCCACTTGACTTCACATTCCAGGATGTCTGGCTCTAGGTGAGTGATCACACCACCGTGATTATCTGGGTCGTGAAGATCTTTTTTGTACAGTTCTTCTGTGTATTCTTGCCTTCTCTTCTCTAATATCTTCTGCTTCTGTTAGGTCCCTACCATTTTTGTCCTTTATTGTGCCCATCTTTCCATCTTTAAATGAAATATTCCCTTGGTATCTCTAATTTTCTTGAAGAGATCTCTAGTCTTTCCCATTCTATTATTTTCCTCTATTTCTTTGCAATGATCGCTGCAGAAGGCTTTCTTATCTCTCCTTTTTATTCCTTGGAACTCTGCATTCTAATGGGTATATCTTTCCTTTTCTCCTTGCTTTTTGCTTCTCTTCTTTTCACAGCTATTTGTAAAGCCTCCCCAGACAGCTATTTTCCTTTTTTGCATTTCTTTTCCATGGGGTTGGTCTTGATCCCTGTCTCCTGTACAATGTCATGAACCTCTGTCCATAGTTCATCAGGCACTCTGTCTATCAGATCTAGTCCCTTAAATCTATTTCTCACTTCCACTGTATAATCATAAGGGATTTGATTTAGGTCATACCTGAATGGTCTAGTGG
>NW_011494805.1:1909233-1910921 GCF_000754665.1 Bison bison bison | reverse complement strand
ACACCCAAAAAAGGGGGGGGGGGGGTACGTAGAAAGGGTTAAATAAAACATTGTACATCTAAACCGTCTAGGCAATTGTTAAACAACAATGTTAGATTAGTATGTGTGTTAATGAAATATAAAGTCAAATTGTACAAACTAATCTTTGACATTAATATAAAGCTATAACATTTCATTATTTTACATGTGAATAATTATATAGGAAAACTAAAATGTACACACAAATGAAATAATCTCTAAGAAATTGAAATTGAAGTTATGTAATATGTGTTAAGATGTGCCGCCCAGGAAGGGCGGCCGTGAGGAGATACCCCTCCTCCAAGGTAAGGAGCAATGGCTGCGCTTTGCTGGAGCAGCCGTGAAGAGATACCCCACGCCCAAGGTAAGAGAAACCCAAGTAAGATGGTAGATGTTGCAAGAGGGCATCAGAGGGCAAACACACTGAAATCATACTCACAGAAAACTAGTCAATCTAATCACACTAGGACCACAGCCTTGTCTAACTCAATGAAACTAAGCCATGCCCGTGGGGCAACCCAAGATGGGCAGCTCATGGTGGAGAGATTTGACGGAATGTGGTCCACTGGAGAAAGGAATGGCAAACCACTTCAGTATTCTTGCCTTGAGAACCCCATGAACAGTATGAAAAGGCAAAATGATAGGATACTGAAGGAGAAACTCCCCAGTTCAGTAGATGCCCAATATGCTACTGGAGATCAGTGGAGAAATAACTCCAGAGAGAATGAAGGGATGGAGCCAAAGCAAAAACAATACCCAGCTGTGGATGTGACTGGTGATAGAAGTAAGGTTCGATGCTGTAAAGAGCAATATTGCATAGGAACCTGGAATGTCAGGTCCATGAATCAAGGCAAACTGGAAGTGGTCAAACAAGAGATGGCAAGACTGAATGTCGACATTCTAGGAATCAGCGAACTGAAATGGACTGGAATGGGTGAATTTAACTCAGATGACCAGGATATCTACTACTGCGGGCAGGAATCCCTCAGAAGAAATGGAGTGGCCTTCATGGTCAACAAAAGGGTCCAAAATGCAGTAGTTGGATACAGTCTCAAAAATGACAGAATGATCTCTGTTCTCTTCCAAGGCAAACCATTCAATATCACAGTAATCCAAGTCTATGCCCCAACCAGTAACGCTGAAGAAGCTGAAGTTGAACGGTTCTATAAAGACCTACAAGACCTTTTGAAACTGACACCCAAAAAACATGTCCTTTTCTTTATAGGGGACTGGAATGCAAAAGTAGGAAGTCAAGAAACACCTGGAGTAACAGGCAAATTTGGCTTTGGAATACGGAATGAAGCAGGGCAAAGACTAATAGAGTTTTGCCAAGAAAATGCACTGGTCATAACAAACACCCTCTTCCAACAACACAAGAGAAGACTCTATACATGGACATCACCAGATGGTCAACACCGAAATCAGATTGATTATATTCTTTGTAGCCAAAGATGGAGAAGCTCTACACAGTCAGCAAAAAACAAGACCAGGAGCTGACTGTGGCTCAGACCATGAACTGCTTATTGCCAAATTCAGACTTAAATTGAAGAAAGTAGGGAAAACCACTAGACCATTCAGGTATGACCTAAATCAAATCCCTTATAATTATACAGTGGACGTGAGAAATAGATTTAAGGGCCTAGATCTGATAGATAGAGTGTCTGATGAAC
>NW_011494805.1:1907195-1909133 GCF_000754665.1 Bison bison bison | reverse complement strand
TGATCTGAGCCACAGTCAGCTCCCAGTCTTGTTTTTGCTGACTGTATAGAGCTTCACCATCTTTGGCTGAAAAGAATATAATCAATCTGATTTTGGTGTTGACCATCTGGTGATGTCCATGTGTCGAGTCTTCTTTTGTGTTGTTGGAAGAGGGTTTTGCTATGACCAGTGCATTCTCTTGGCAAAACTCTATTAGCCTTTGCCCTGCTTCATTCTGTACTCCAAGGCCAAATTGGCCTGTTACTCCATGTGTTTCTTGACTTCCTACTTTTGCATTCTAGTCCCCTTACTGAAAAGGACGTCTTTTTTCAGTATTAGTTCTAGAAGGTCTTGTAGGTCTTCATAGTACCGTTCAAATTCAGCTTCTTTACCATTACTGGTCAGGGTATAGTCTTGGATCACTGTGATTTTGAATGGTTTGCATTGGAAATGAACCTGATCATTCTGTCTCTTTTGAGATTGCATCCAAGTACTGCATGTCGAACTCTTTTGTTGACTATGATGGCTACTCCATTTCTTCTGAGGGATTCCTGCATGTACATTTCTCACTGGTTAAAAGCCTGACTTCCAGAATCAGCCTGTGTAGGTGTGTCTACTTGACCTTGTTTGGAAAGTCTTACACTTACATGAAAGTAATATCCCAGTTTGTCCTCCTGTAAAACAGGAAGTTCAGACAGACCTAGGAAATATCACAGGTTTGGTTCCGTATCACTTCAGGAAAGCAGCTGCCATGAGAAAGCAAGTCACACAAACGTCTTGTTTCCTGAGTGCACACACCGGAGAAGGCGATGGCACCCACTCCAGTCCTCTTGCCTGGAGAATCCCAGGGATGGTGGAGCCTGGTGGGCTGCAGTCCATGGGGGTCACTGAATCAGACATGACTGAAGCAACTTAGCAGCAGCAGCAGCAGCAGTGCATACATACACAGTTATACTTACAGTACATTCTGGTTAATTAAGTGTGCAATCACATATGTCAAAAACTGCATATCTTAATTTTAAAATATCGCCTAAAAGTGCTAGCCATCATCTAAGCTTTTAGCAAGTCACAGTAGTAAACACCAAAGTGATCACAGATCACTGTTAACAAGTTTAATAAAATGAAAAGGCTTGACATATTGTGAGAATTACAAAAATGTGACACAGAGACATAAAGTGAGCAAATGCTGTTGAAAAAAATGGCACCAATAGATTTGCTCGAAGCAAGACAGCTATAAACTCTCGATTTGTTTTTTTTTAATGCAATTTTCTGTGAAGTGTGACAAAGTGAAGCACAATAAAAGGAGAAATGCCTGTAATTGTTGTCATAGCAATATTTATAGGATTGCAAGGATTAAATAGTATAATACCTAAAGTGCTTAGGACAATGTCTAACACGTGGTAAGTAAATCTGGTTCTTATAGGTATCACCTGCAAAGACTGTTAAAAATACGTGTAACAAGGTCTCATCTAGAATTCCTGAATTATAAACACCTAGGGAGGGTTCATGAATGTATGTTAGTAAAACAGACATGCTGCCTAGTCTTGTTTGGGAGCTGCTTGTTCTCAAACACAAAGCCTATTCAAGTGCTTAGTGAAACACATCATGCTTGGAGCAGTGTTAATGTAATTATATATTATTATTTACTACATACAGAAGGGACATATGGTCTCTCCACTGGAGTGGAGGAAAGGACACCTGAGAAGAGTCCTTGACCACTTCCTCTTTGGGAAGAGAGAAGAATGTGTCCCAGAAAGACTAATCAAACCAAAACAAAAGTTCACAATAGAAACAAATGCAGCCTTATTCAAATTGAGCTAAGGGAAGAAAAAAAAAAATGCAGCTTGGGAAAGAAATCCGAGTACAAGGAGGAAAAGAAACAGCACTTGAAACACTGAAAAGTTGAGAGAGCAGACTTTTGAAACAAGCAACAGTCCTCCAAAAAAGGGGGGGGGGGAA
>NW_011494805.1:1904902-1905402 GCF_000754665.1 Bison bison bison | reverse complement strand
TCAAGTGGGCCTTAGGAAGCATCGCCATGAACAAAGCTAGTGGAGGTGATGGAATTCCAGTTGAGCTATTCCAAATCCTGAAAGATGATGCTGTGAAAGTGCTACACTCAATATGCCAGCAAATTTGGAACACTCAGCAGTGGCCACAGGACTGGAAAAGATCAGTTTTCATTCCAATCTCAAAGAAAGGCAATGCCAAAGAATGCTCAAACTACCACACCATTGCACTCATCTCACACACTAGTAAAGTAATGCTCAAAATTCTCCAAGCCAAGCTTCAGCAATATGTGAACCGTGAACTTCCTGATGTTCAAGCTGGTTTTAGAAAAGGCAGAGGAACCAGAGATCAAATTGCCAACATCTGCTGGATCCTAGAAAAAGCAAGAGAGTTCCAGAAAGACATCTATTTCTGCTTTATTGACTATGCCAAAGCCTTCGACTGTGTGGATCACAATAAACTGTAGAAAATTCTGAAAGAGATGGGAATACCAGACCACCTG
>NW_011494805.1:1902799-1904802 GCF_000754665.1 Bison bison bison | reverse complement strand
GTACTTTGGCCACCTCACACGAAGAGTTGACTCATTGGAAAAGACTCTGATGCTGGGAGGGACTGGGGGCAGGAGGAGAAGGGGACGACAGAGGATGAGATGGTTGGATGGCATCACTGACTCGATGGACGTGAGTCTGAGTGAACTCCGGGAGTTGGTGATGGACAGGGAGCCCTGGCGTGCTGCAATTCATGGGGTCGCAAAGAGTTGGACACGACTGAGTGACTGATCTGATCTGAAGATGTGTTTAGCTGTTTCAGTCATGTCCGACTCTTTACAACCCCATGGACTGTAGCCCTTCGTTGGTCTATATTCATGGGATTCTCGAGACAAGAATACTGGAGTGGGATGCCACGCCCTCCTCCAGGAAATCTTTCCAACCCAGGGATGGAACCTGTGTCTCTTATGTCTTCTGCATTGACAGGTAGGTTCGTTACCAATGGCACCACCTGGGAAGCCCTATTTAAGATGCTATATGCTAATGTTTATATATATGTATGTTTCCTTCAGGGGTTCCCAGATGACTCAGTGGGTAAAGAATCCACTGCAATGCAAAAGACAAAAGAGACACGAGTTTCACCCCTGGGTCTGGAAGGTCTCCTGGAGGACGGCATGGCAACCCACTCCAGTATTCTTTCCTGGAGAATCCCACAGACAGAGGAGCCTGACGGGCTATAGTCCACCGGGTTACAAAGAGCTGGACACGACTGAGCAACTGAGCATGCAGGCACACTTGTACGTTTCGCATGTATACATCCACTATGCGTCCCACACTCACAGCATGACGCTCCCATCTGATCTACTGGCCCCTTACGTACCACCCTACCTTTTCTCCACTTTATACCTAAAAAGATCACCAAAAACATATTGTTAGTGTTGTTTAGCTACTAAGTCCTGTCTGACTTTCTGCAACCCCCTGGATTGCAGCACGCCAAGCTTCTCTGTCCAACACCAACTTCTGGGGCTTGATGAAACTCATGTCCATTGAGTCGGTGATGCTATCCGATATATAAAGCTGATTATATTATCAAGAAAAAGAAATGCAAAATGGCAAAATGGCTATCTGGGGAGGCCTTACAAATAGCTGTGAAAAGAAGAGACGTGAAAGGCAAAGGAGAAAAGGAAAGATATTCCATTTGAATGCAGAGTTCCAAAGAATAGAAACGAGAGATAAAAAAGCCTTCCTCGGTGATCAGTGCAAAGAAATAGAAAGGGAAAGACTAGAGATTTCTTCAAGAAAATTAGAGGTGCCAAGGAAACATTTCATGAAAAAAAGGGCACAATAAAGGACAGAAATGGTATGGACCTAACAGAAGCAGAAGATATTAAAGAGGTGGCAAGAACACATACAAAAAGATCTTCATAACTCAGATATTCATGATAGTGTGATCACTCACCTAGAGGCAGACACCCTGGAATGTGAAGTCAAGTGGGCCTTAGGAAGCATCACCACGAACAAAGCTAGTGGAGGTGATGGAATTGCAGTTGAGCTTATTCAAATCCTAAAAGATGATGCTGTGAAAGTGCTGCACTCAATATGCCAGCAAATTTGGAAAACTAGGCAGTGGCTTCAGGACTGGAAAAGGTCAGTTTTCATTCCAATCTCAAAGAAAGGTAATGCCAAAGAATGCTCAAACTACCGCACCATTGCACTCATCTCACCCGCTAGCAAAGTAATGCTCAAAATTCTCCAAGCCAGGCTTCAGCAATACATGAACTGTGAACTTCCAGTCTGGATTAAGAAAAGGCAGAGGAATCAGAGATCAAATTGCCAACATCCATTGGATCATTGAAAAAACAAGAGAGTTCCAGAAAAACATCTAGTACTGCTTTATTGACTATACCAAAGCCTTTGACTGTGTGGATCACAACAACTGTGGAAAATTCTGAAAGAGATGGGAATACCAGACCACCTGATCTGCCTCTTGGGAAATCTGTATGCAGGTCAGGAAGCAACAGTTAGAACTGGACATGGAACAACAGACTGGTTCCAAATCAGGAAA
>NW_011494805.1:1896071-1902699 GCF_000754665.1 Bison bison bison | reverse complement strand
ATTTAACTTATATGCAGAGTACATCATGAGAAACGCTGGACTGGATGAAACACAAGCTGGAATCAAGATAGCTGGGAGAAATCTCAATAACCTCAGATATACAGATGACACCACCCTTATGGCAGAAAGTGAAGAGGAACTAAAAAGCCTCTTGATGAAAGTGAAAGAGGAGAGTGAAAAAGTTGGCTTAAAACTCAACATTCAGAAAACTAAGATCATGACATCTGGTCCCATCACTGCATGGCAAATAGATGGGGAAACAGTGTCAGACTTTATTTTTGGGGGTCCAAGTCACTGCAGATGGTGACTGCAGCCATGAAATTAAAAGATGCTTGCTCCTTTGAAGAATAGTTATGACCAACCTACAAGGCATATTAAATATTTGTTGCATTGCCAACAAATGTCAATCTAGTCAAAGCTATGGTTTTTCCAGTGGTCATGTATGGAAGTGAGAATTGGACTATAAAGAAAGCTGAGCACAGAAGAATTGATGCTTTTGAACTGTGGTGTTGGAGAAGACTCTTGAGAGTCCCTTGGACTGCAAGGAGATCCAACCGGTCCATCCTAAAGATCAGTCCTGAATATTCATTGGAAGGACTGATGTTGAAGCTGAAACTCCAATACTTTGGCCACCTAATGTGAAGAGGAGACTCATTGGAAAAGACCCTGATGCTGAGAAAGATTAAAGATAGGAGGAGAAGGGGACGACAGAGGGCGAGATGGTTGGATGGCATCACTGACTCAATGGACATTAGTTTAAGTAAACTCTGGGAGCTGGTGATGGACAGGGAGGCCTGGCGTGCTGCAGTCCATGGGGTCGCAAAAGTCGGACACAACTGAGCTACTGAACTGATATTGCCCTGATGATTAAAGTATTTCAATATCTTGTCTCTTCCTGAGGATCTAGTCTTAAATCTTTAATACATCTTGAAAGACCAACTATGCTCAAATAATATGCGTTTTCCTACTTTCTCTCCTAACCACTTTAGTCATCCTTACCTTCCATGGTTAGATCTCTAAGATGTGACATGACTGCTCTTTCCTTCAGGAGAACTCCCCTCCACGATCTTACCTGTACTCACCTTTCTTCCCCTAGATAACTTTACTCACATTCTTCAATTTTGTAATAGTTTGAACTAACTGTTTCTCAGATTAGAGCACTGATAGTAATTGAAACAATGCTTCAAATACTTAAAATGAGGCAGCAGAACTTAATTTTTTTTCTAGAAACCCTCCAGATTACGCATGGCCCTTTATGAGATTAAATGGTAAATAAAACATCATTCTGACCCCCGGGCAAGGAGGCCAGGAGGGAAGTAAGTGGACTGAACATGTCTAGTGCATTCAATGTGCTTTACAAATAAAATTGCATATAATTACCAAGCAAATCTCGAAATATGTATTTACCCTATTTTACCACTGAAGAAGCTAAAGAACAAAGACTTTACAAAAGATTTCTAACATCAAAGTGGATTCCAACTGAGCACTGTCTAAATCCAAGACATGGCCTTTTCCCACTATCCCCACCACAGTAGCTCGGCAGCTTACAGTCCACAAATAACTCTAACGCAAAGCACAACGTGATTGGCATGACAGCAAAAGCGAGTAAAAGGTGTTGTGCTAATGCTGTGAAAGAAGCATCTTACAGGAGAACTTTATCTGCTGCTGAAAGACAACGTCAGAGAAGCACAGAGGAGGATTCAGGAACTCTGCCCAAGGGAGGTGGTATTTGCGTCACACTATCTATAGCAGGATTTTGAAATGATTCAGAAAAGACATAGAAACAAATCATAAGCAGCGAAACCAGAAAGGATCATATTTGGAAGAAAAAGAAAGCTGTAAAGGTGCCACCTTCACTTGTTGACGGGGTTCACGCCGTCTTCCCAGTCCCGCTATAGAGCATTTCCAGTTGTACAGACGGCCTGGCAGAGGAGGTAACTCATGATGTTTTTAGGAAAGACGATTTTGACAACCTGAAAGTGAAAGTGTTGGTCTCTCAGTCGTGTCCCAGTCTTTGTGACCCCGTGGACTGTAGCCTGCAAGGCTCCTCTGTCCTTGGGATTTCCCAGGCAAGAGTCCTGGAGTGGGCTGCCATTTCCTTCTCCAGGGAATCTTCCCGACCCAGAGATGGAACCCACATCTCCTGCATTGGCAGGTGGATTCTTCACTGCTGAGCCACCAGGAAAGCCCTTACAACCCGAGACAAAACAAATCCCTGAGAAGTTCCCTTGGCTAGGTGCAGTTTGGATCATCTGTCCTTCACATCTAAGAACAGAAAGCTGCACTTGAATGAAATGGCAGCAATGAATGAGAGTGTTTAGATATAAGACTGTTCCCTAACAGGACAGGCTTCACAGATTGAGGTAGATTGGAAAAAAGAAAGAAGTTGATGAATAACTTCATTTGTTATTTTGAATTAAAACAGTAAATTCTAAGGCCAAGTATCCCTAAACACACAGGCAATTTGGAGATTTTTCAAATTGCATCACCAGTGAATGTTCTTATGAAAAGATTCTAAAAATGAATAGGGAACAACAAATAAATTTTAGAGAAACATGAATACAAAATAGATTATGCTTCCATAAATTTTTTTCAGGCATATTCTGGGATAAAGGATTATAAATTCTGCTTTGTAAAATCATAAATAAAAGTCACATTTCTCACTTACTTATTTCAATGATAAATGAAAATTCTACTTGAAGATTTCTTAAGAAAAGTAGCTATACATAATTGCATCGGACAGGCAAATTTAAATCTTTCACATATGGCTAATTTTAACAAATTATTTTCCCATATTCATAAGTTAAATTTAAAAAGGCATGTATTTTAGCTGCTTAAATATATGTCTTTATTAAATATTTTATTTCCCTAAGTTAGAGAAAATAACTATGAATAATCCCTGAAATTCAAGTATTCAAAATTAGTAGAAAAAGAGGCACAAAGCATTCTTTAGACTCCACGAGTTAGAACAGCTATTAGCAAAGCAGCATTATGATAAAATCAGTGTGTCTTTGTTAGAGAGAATCATATTCCTAGATTCGGCAAACCTTTTATTAAATTGAAACAAAAGTCATTTCCAGTGACTAAAATTTACACATGTAACTTTCTGAGGATTGATGCTTTCAAACTGTGGTGCTGCAGAAGACTCTTGAGAGTCGCTTGGACAAAAAGGCTATCAAACAAGTCAATCCTAAAGGAAATCAATCCTAAATATTCATTGGAAGGACTGATGCTGAAGATGAAGCTCCAGTCCTCTGGTCACCTGATGCAGAGAGCTATCTCATTAGAAAAGACCCTGATGCTGGGAAAGATTGAGGGCAGGAGGAGCCTCAAATGGGTGTCAGAGGATGAGTCGGTTGGATGGCATCACTGATTCAATGGACATGAGCTTGAGGAACTCCAGGAGATGGGGAAGGACAGGGAGTCCTGGCATGTTATAGTCCCTAGGGTCCCAAAAAGTCAGACACAACTTAATGACTGAACAACAACCAATCTTTCTATGAAGGAAGTATGGAATTATCTGGCTAAGTCCATAATTTCTCATCTCCTTTCTTCTAGGAGCACCTTTTCTGGCTGTTTCTTTTGCAGAGAAGGTCCTTCTCCCAGGTGGCCATGTGCTGGCTTCTCTTCATTATTAGCCAATGGCTCAAGATGTCCTGGGCTTCCCGGGTAGCTCAGCTGGTAAAGAATCTGCCTGCAGTGCAGGAAACCCTGGTTACCATTCCTGGTTCTGGAAGTTCCCCTGCAGAAGGATAAACTACCCACTCCGGTATTCTTGGGCTTCCCTTTTGGCTCAGACAGTAAAGAATCCGGCTGCAGTCAGGAGACCTGGGTTTGATCCCTGGGTTGAGAAGATTCCCTGGAGGAGGGCAAGGCAACCCACGCCAGTATTCTTGCCTGGAGAATCCCCATGGACAGAGGTGCCTGGAGGGCTACAGTCCACGGGGTCGCAAAGAGCAGGATATGACTGAATGACTAAGCACAGCACACAAGGTTTCCTTTCCTGCAGAAATACCACCCTATATAGAATATTGCCCCAAGACACACACACACACACACACACACACACACTCCCCTATTATGTCCTACTGTATTAGAATATTAAGTCAGGGTTCTCAGAGTGTAGTCCAAGCAGCTCCGGGAGACCACCAGTCTTTTTCAAGTAGACCGAAAGTCAAAACTACTTTCATAATAAGACTAAGACATTATTTGCCTTCTAAGCTGTCATGAGTATACAAAATATGGAAGTTCATTAAAATATCTTCAGATTCCACATTACAACTAACCTCTAAGTTATAAATGTAGTTCTATATTCAGGATACTCTTTCCACACACTCAGCAGCTAAATATGCAGGTGTACACATTTATTGGGCTTCCCTGATGTCTCAGTTGGTAAAGAATCAGCTCTCAATGCAGGAGGCCCCAGTTTGATTCCTGGGTCGGGAAGATCCACTGGAAAAGGGATAGGGCTCAGCTGGTGAAGAATCCGCCTGCAATGCGGGAGACCTGGGTTCGATCCCTGGGCTGGGAAGATCCCCTGGAAAAGGGAAAGGCTACCCACTCCAGTATTTTAGCCTGGAGAATTCCATGAACTGTATAGTCGATGGGGTCCCAAAGAGTTGGATATGACTGTGTGACTCTCACTTTCACTTTTCACACACATGTATGTAACATATATAGTGTATATATCTTAAACGTTACACATACTCAAAAACTAAATACTGCGTGTACACTGCTGCTGCTGCTAAGTCGATTCAGTCGTGTCCGACTCTGTGCGACCCCATAGACGGCAGCCCACCAGGCTCCCCCGTCCCTGGGATTCTCCAGGCAAGAACACTGGAGTGGGTTGCCATTTCCTTCTCCAATGCATGAAAGTGAAAAGTGAAAGTGAAGTCGCTCAGTCGTGTCTGACTCTTAGCAACCCCATGGACTGCAGCCTACGCGGCTCCTCCGCCCATGGGATTTTCCAGGCAAGAGCACTGGAGTGGGGTGCCAGTGCCTTCTCCACTGCATGTACACAGTATGCAGTATTTACATAACATATATATTGTATGTATCTTAAATGTTACACATGTATTTAACTCTGTTGTGTGTACAGAGAAACATTTAAGTTTCTTTAGAGCATGTAGATGGTATGTTATAAACTTTGAATGTATAATGAATTTATACGAATGAATTCAGACCACAGCAGATTGAATCATATGAAATTACCAATATCAGTCTATGTTTGAAGTGAAAAAACTACAATTTATTTTGATTGAACAGTAAAAATAAAATTTACATGAAGAAAAAGTTCATGGGAAGAGTTTACCTTTTCAGATAAATGAGGTTATCAATTATAATCAAAGATACAATCCAGGTCTTTTTTACCCCAGTAATTTAGCCTTGAACAGGTAGCACAAACAAACATCTGCCAAAAGACCCTAACAAGAATGTTGAAGGCAAAGCAGCAATCTTTTCCGTCAACGGGGACAGGTGTACCAAAAACAGGCTAGTTAGTTACATCAGCTCAGGAGATCGATTGATCCCCAAGGCAATGACAGAAAGACCTGACCATCTGCAGTCCCCAAGAAGATAAATAAATCAGATTCAGATGTCTGCTGCAACTCTGGATATGATCAGAACGTCCCTTAATTCTTTATCACGTGGAACAATGACAGAAGACACTGTTGCCAGCTGGCACAAACCGCTCGACCTGGCAGTCAGTCACGGGAAGAAAGGCGTCTCCCGCCTCCTCAGTGTCTTCCGTCTGCTGCTCTTTCTCAGAATGAGAAGGTAAATAAAATAAACGAGGAAGGATATGTATTAGAGGACACCATATACCTATTGTTGGATAAAATGGTGAAGCGTTTCTTTTAAAATCGCACATCCTGTAGATAAACAACAAGGTCTTACGTACAGCACAGGGAACTATCAGGAGCCACATTCAGTGTCCTGTGATAAAGCGCAGTGGGAGATGATATGAGACAGATGTACGTGTGTGTGTGTGTGTGCGCTTAGTCACTCAGTCGTGTCTGATTCTTTGTGACCCCGTGGACTGTAGCCCACCAGGCACCTCTGTTCATGAGGATTCTCCAGGCAAGAATACTGCAGTGGGTTGCCATGCTCTCCTCCAGGGAATCTTCCAGATCCAGGAATCAAATCAGGGTTTCCTGCATTGCAGGTGCGTTCTTTACCAACTGAGCCACCAGGGAAGCCCTATATACAGTGAATAAACTATTCTTCAATTAAAAAAAAACATAAAATAAGATGGCGTGTCCTACTTTGGGGTTATTCCCACTTGCGGGGTGATGTGGGAAATGCCCTGTTTCTAACACCCCTCCCCACGGGGTGGAGTTCACTGGCTATAACCACCCTGGCCAGTCTCAACTCTCTCCTTTTCCCCTAATTCTGTATTTGAAAGAAGAATTGCTCAAGAGTAGAACACAGCTTGCTTCTGGCCTTCTTGAAACTGATGTCCCTTCAAGAAATACATCCCCCCAATCTCTTCCTCCATTCCGTTGCTTTTAAAGGAGGCTCCTAAAGAGACCAGGGAGAGGCCTGGCCCAGTCCAGACCCACAGCTAAGATTGCTATTTCTTGGATTCAATACTGCCCATAAACACAGACCTTTTATAAAATAAAGGTGA
>NW_011494805.1:1885881-1895971 GCF_000754665.1 Bison bison bison | reverse complement strand
CCCCCGTGTGTTGACCTTTCCATCACATTTCTCAGTTGCTTCAAGAACTCAGTAGAGAACTATTATTAAAGACTCTCAAGTGCCTCACTGCAAAATGAACTTCAAAGGAAAATAAACACATTTTCCAATCAGTTTTTAAGAACTATCATCTCTCACATCTCTACAGATTTGGAATTAAAGAGCTTGCTGGCCATAGCGTTGCAATTCAGTCCAATAAACCTGGGAAAAAGAGAATTAAAAGAGCGCTTGACTTCGAGATGTTATGACTTGTTTCCTTCTTTTCTTTCTAATGGATACACTCTGGACACAAATTCTTCCACTTGAAGGGAAAACAAAGAAACAAACAAAGCAAAAAAGATCATAGAACTACCCTGCCTTTTAACACCAGGTGAATTCTGATGGATTAATACAAGATTAGTAGAGTTTGAGTCTACACTGGCTGGAACCACCAAGCTACAACAAGATGACAAAGCATAGCCAGTAAAATCTGTAGATGAAACTATAATAAGAACACAAACCCCCTTTACTTCATGTTGCTATTGTGAGAAGACAGCTATGAAGAGGAACTTGGTTGCAATTAAATAGCACTCTGTTTTTACATGAGATAGATGATCATAATAGTCGACGACACTTTGTAAGGGAAGTGCTTCTGGAAAAATTACAAGGCAACGCGAGTCTGAACAGCTGCATCTGTTGGACAGGGACTTTGCAGCTGCACGGAGCCCAGGATGAATGACAAGCAATTCTTCTCACTCACGTCGCTATTACTTCTAAATCTTCAGACTCATATTTCACCTTTCAGCATCATATTATTTTTCCTACTGAGCTGCTGAAGAAAAAAAAAGATAATTTCACTAAAGATGGTGAAATGAAGTGGACAGCCTCTTTGTCACAGATATAAATGAGAGGAAAAAGTCATTTGATTTTATTCCCTGGTTAAAGAAATATTTTCCAGGCTCTTACCTGGGTCAGCGTGTAACCTCTGCAAGGGATAATAATAGAACTAGAGTTTTGTAACCGATAAATGAATTGAGAGGTAATATTAACACTGTCAAAGTAGTCAGGTCATGTTACAAAAATAATACTTCTCTGTCTAGAGTTCAGTTTTCCAAAAATTAAGCAATAAAATCAACTATAGTCAAGCGCACCTGCCTACAAATCAGGAGACAACCACGCCACTAAAATACGACTCCTGCAGTTCAAGTGCCATCATCTGCAAAACAAAGCTGTGAGAATTACTGAATTTTAAGGTTTCTTTTATTGGTAAGATTTTCGGTGTCTATTATATGTGTTTATTGTGAGAGAAACAGATGGGTAACAGACACTTCTACTGAGGGAAATGTAAAAGAAAACCAAAAGACAGTACTATTGATAGCTAAACAGTTTATAAAGGAAGGAAATTTGGTTATTCTCCTTTGCATTCCATGCTACTTCAAGTAACTTTACTAGTGGTTCCTGATTCTACAACTTTCATTTTTATCGCCTTTATTTAAATATGTGAATTAAAGAAAATACACTTCAATCACACTTCTCTTAGTACATGAGTGCTACATGTTCATTGTTTCAAATACAAAGTCTTGTGAAAGAAAAATGAAAATTCCCTGTAAGCCTATCACCTAGGCATAGCCACTGTTAATATTTTCTATATGGGTGTATGGATGTGAAACTTGAAATAACTTTCCAGTTACTGGCCTTTTGAGTGGTACTGAAGAACACTCAGAATGAGTGCCCGTTCAGAACTGTCCAACTATGTATCTTCAGTGGGCAAACTGAAATGGGCACCAGAGAATTAAGAAATCACTTCCAAACAAGTAACTATTAAGGTCCAAGAATCCATACTGCGGAAACTTGTTCAGTTAAAGAAGTAGAAAATAAACTGAGGAGAACGGACTAAGGAACTGAGCGTCAGGATTAAGAGAATTCCACTCATTCGTTACCCTGCTAAATGGCATTCCCGCTTAATTGGAATAATCAGCAAGACAGAAACTTAGTTCAGTGCATTCAAATGACTCCTAACCACAGTTAACTGGCTTGCCCATCTCACTCAAAGGGAACACCCGGGGTTACCTCCCAGCCTTGCTCCCAGGAGTCAGTTCTACGATATTTACCCACATAAATGTCTACGGGGCCGTGCTTTTATGGTTTCCTCACGCTACACTGTAGAGATTACTCAGAAAGGTCCATCAGGGTTTTTGTTTCCTTCATGGCACCTTTATCAAATTATTGCATATCCAGTGTGGTAGACTGAGGTTAATGATGCACATAGAGCTTTACTAACGAATACATTCTTAAAGAGAGTACCTTTAATTTTATAAAGTGCCTATTTTTCAGCCTTACAATTATGCATTTGATGTCACATTTAGCTGTTACAGCAGAATTTCATTGGTAAGAATGACAGGAAAACACAAAATGTCGACCTCAAATGAGTTTAGTTTAAATTAACCAATTAAATTTTAACTGCTAGAAAACAAATTCCCTACTAAACATGCTTCTTTAGACAAATCAACCATTAAGAGTAAAGTTCTAGTGAGGATAAATGCTGTAGCAATTTCATTCAATTCTAACAAGCTGATTTTTTTTTAAATGATTTCAGTACCATGATTTGAAAAGTCCTTTGTATTTTTATGACTGAGGAACAAAATATATGAACAAACTATATGAATACCACTAAAATACGTTTTAATCTTTTAACATACCACAAACATACCATCTTCTTTCTTGGCAAGAAGGTGAATTAATGCAGACTGTTAGGTCTCTCTCCTAAACCCAACCCTAGTGAAGTGACGGCAAAAACAAGGAAATTGGGGGACCTGAGAAAATAAAATTTTAAGAATTTTTTGGATATATATGTCATTTTCTTGGAGGCAAATGGCATAAGAGTGGATAGAATGACCAAAGGAGAACTTCAAACCACGTTCTTTTCCACTTTACACTGAGCTGAGCATTGCTCCATGCACAGCCATGCCCAAACTGGTACAACAGGATAAATGACATGAGGGCAGCTGTCATAGGTTGGGGTTTTCAGAAGCAGAAGCTGAGATAGAGTTTGAGGAACAATGCATTTATTAGAGGCCAGCTCAGTCCAGTTCAGTCCAGTTTAGCTCAAGTCAGTTCAGTTCAGTTCAGTCGCTCAGCCGTGTCTGACTCTTTGCGACCCCATGAACCGCAGCACACCAGGCCTCCCTGTCCATCACCAACTCCCGGAGTTTACTCAAACTCATGTCCATTGAGTCAGTGATGCCATCCAACCATATCATCCTCTGTCATCCCCTTTGCCTCCTGCCCTCAATCTTTCCCAGCATCAGGGTTTTTTCCAATGAGTGAGCTCTTCACAGCAGGTGAACTAAGTATTGGACTTTCAGCTTCAGCATCAGTCCTTCCAATGAACACTCAGGACTGATTTCCTTTAGGATAAATTGGTTGATCTTCTTGCTACCCAAAGGGACTCTCAAGAATCTTCTCCAACACCACAGTTCAAAAGCATCGATTCTTTGGCGCTCAGCTTTCTTTATAGCCCAACTCTCATACCCATACATGACCACTGGAAAAATCATAGCTTTGACTAGACAAGACCTTTGTTGGCAAACTAATGTCTCTGCTTTTAATAAGCTTTCTAGGTTGGTCATAGATTGTCTTCCAAGGAGCAAGCGTCTTTTAATTTCATGGCTGCAGTCACCATCTACAGTGATTTTGGAGCCCAAGAAAATCAAGTCTCTCACTGTTTCCATTGTTTCCCCATCTATTTGCCATGAAGTGATGGGACCAGATGCCACGATCTTCATTTTTAGAGGCCAACACCTGTGAAAAGAAGGACGAAAGCGACTTGGATAGAGAAAGAAATCAAACAGGGATGCAGGCTTGACACGTCCTTGGTTTGAAAGTAGAGCTAGGGGAGCAAGACTACTGTTGTGCATGACCTGATCACATCGGCATGGAACCCTCTGCCAGGCTCAGCCACTCGATGTGGATTTCTCTGGGAAAGACATGAGCTTGCTGAGACAGCACCCTGCTTCTGATGAAGGCCATGAAGGAGCCAACAGGGGGAGGTTCGCCACACCCTCATTACTGGGCAAGCAGTCCTTCCGTGAAGTGGAATCCGGAGTTACGTATTTTGTCTACCACAGTGGACTAGTGGCCAGCAAGTGAGAGGAGTGAGTAACAGTGTATATACGGAGAGACCATAGTCCCTTGGCCCTTTTCATTTCATTCTTATTCTTTATACTCTCAGGATTCAATTATCAGAGTTAATTACCATATAAAAAAGGGAAATAGTTTCACTGATGGATATAGAAGCAAATAGTACACATAAAATATTAGTAAATAAAATGCATATATTTTATATACAACTATATTGCAGGGGTTTTTGTAGGCATATGAAATGTTTTATTTAGACCATTTCTGAGGATTTGGCTTTAAAAGTTTTATATGCAGCATTCAAGCTTATCTTAATGAATACAGTCTAGTCTTTGAGAGATCGTGAATCATCGAGGTCTGTAGAATTTTCATTATCATTTGCAACAACGGCTTCTCTATTGTTGTAAGCCCAGAAGCCATTTAGATCAATTAGAAGAGTGATGACCGTGTTTGTGTGTATACACTATATTAAACACACACACATACTTGTATTTCACTGGTATATGAAGTTCAAGTGTTGGAACTACTGGTACCTCAGGACCATATGACTTTGCCAGCATTGCTCCCATATGGCTATCTAGTCTCCCCAGTGCTGAGAAATCCATGCAACAATGATATTTATCATGGAGTGGGTCCTCAAAAAAATATGTAAGGCTTAAGAACAGTAAGCAAACAAATTGAAAGTTAAAGGAGGATAACTCTAGTACAGCTTTGGCAACAGCAGAATTACTGATTATAGTGGCTTTGACGATCTGCAACATGTAGTTATTTGTAGTTTTACTGTGCATATGATTTGAAAAAACATGCACGGCAAGCAGACAAGCGAGATAAGCTGATTGCCAAAAACCACTACCCAATGGGGTTGAAGTAGCTGGTGTAGTATTTAGAATTTATTTATTCATATAGAAAATCCTTGCAAAACTCATTCATTGATGTGAAATGTAAAATGGCTTATAAATGAAAACCCACAGTGGGAGTGGATATAGAAGTAAAATGTTTCAGATAAAAACAAAAAGAGCAATTCTCCTAAGCTATAAAACAGTAGGCATGAGGGCAAGTTACGTGACATTTTAGTGTTCACACAACAGGGTTATTGAGACACCCTCAAGATGCGTTCCTTTCTGTCAAATCTACTCCATTACTGGTCACCTTGACAAGGAAGGTCATGGATTTGAGGGCACAGATTTTTGAGAATAATTTCTTCAACCAGTCCCCAGCTGTATGACTTTGTTCAACTTACCTATCTTTCTTCAGTTTCAACTTCCTTATGTGCAAAATAGTTAAGTAATATGCATATTTGGAATTGAAGATTATTAAATTAAATCAAGGAATGTCAATAATGTTACCTCACTTATTCCTATCTACACTACCCTCTCTTGTTTCCCAATTATTTATTACTTGGAGAAGACTCTTGAGAGTCTGTTGGACTGCAAGGAGATCAAACCAATCCATCCTAAAGGAGATCAGTCCTGAATACTCATTGGAAAGACTGATGCTGAAGCTGAAGCTCATACATTGGGCTCATCTTTACCTGATGTAAAGAACTGCCTCATTAGAAAAGACCCTGATGCTGGGAAAGACTGAAGGCAGGAGAAGGGGAAATATAGGATGAGATGGTTGGATGGCATCACCGACTCAATGGACATGAGTTTGAGTAAACTCCAGGAGTTGGTGATGTACAGGGAGGCCTGGTGTGCTACAGTCTGTGTGTTCACAAAGAATTGGACACAACAAAGTGACTGAACATCAGCAAATTCTTTACTTGATTATACTACAATCATAAATATATTTATTGCAATGAGACATTACAAAAAAAACATGTCCAGGCCTATAGAACAGCTTTTACTCTATTTATTTATCTACGTGATTATTCTAATATCTTCCTGGATAATTAACTAATTCTGGATAAACTTTTTCAAGGTCTTTCATTATTACCATTTAATGGAAAAAGAGGAATAGAAAGATAAAAGTCTTACAGAAAATCAGTAGTATATCATATAAGAAAAAATCTAAAATCTGCATCTAAATATATAAAGCAGTAATTATACTTCAAAAGTCAAAGAAATTAAGGCTTGTGACATATTATTAAGAAAATGAATATTTTAATAACTCCATTAGATTCATGAAATTCATGATGCTGTACATTCTAATTTTAGATTAAAATAGCATGAAATACTTTCTTGTAATAATCTGAAATTCACTTCCATGTGTAAGACAGGCCAAAAGACAGAATACTGAATCCAGCTTTATCAATACAAGATGAAACAAAATAAAATTTTGTTTTTTCATTAAGGATTAGTTTGGAATGCTGATGACTAATGCCAAATATAATAAAAATTATCAGTGTATCTCTTCTTTACTTTTGAATAAGCTGTCACCTGGAGTGATTTCAAAATAAATAGCAAATGGACTCCCGGTACTAAAATAATGAGATAGCAATCCAACTTTCTAGGCAAATATATAATGCCATTTTCCAATAACAGAAGAGAGCTAAACAGGAATGGAATTAGGTTTCCCTAGCAATACATGTCACTCAAGTCTGTTATTCATTTTGTGCCTTTCCCAGCACATAGAGGTATAGTTAAGATTAGAGTCCACTGGATAATTTAAAATTCATAAAGTTTCTTGAGCTTCACAGACGAAGGTGCTATATAAATATTAAATAGCAATAATCATGATAATGATGAAATTATTATTCTAATCTTCATTTTGCACATGCTGTAAGTAATTCTCAGCCACTTTATCACTTGGTTATGTTCACATACACACAGCCAGGGAGGTTCTAGGGCTATGGAATTCCCTTTGAAATCTATGGGAGTTCTATAATCAATTCAGCTCAGCAGGGCACTGGGGAGTGGGGTGGGGAAGAAAGAAAAATTGTGCTATAACACTGAATAAAATCAAAGCGAATAACAAACAGTTCAACAGTTTCAAAGATTAAAAAATGAGATGACTGCTATTTTGCATTAAAGAAATAAAATTCTAAGTATTATTTCATAGGGAAAATAAGCACAAAAAGAATAGATTTTAAAAAATAGCTATGTACTTGTATGAGAAATGAAAACTTTCCATTCTTTTAAATATAACCGGAATATGTTCATTTATGCTTCCTGCAAGTTCCTAAAGCTTATTTTGGATGTGAAAAATATCTTTCCTGTATCATATTTTAAAATCCTCTTTGTGTCTGCTAAAATTGGTTCTGGTAATAGTTCTGAAAAGGTAATAGATTGTATTTTAAAAGACAGCCTTCTGCATTACTGAGAACTACATTAGCACCTGTGGCCAAGAGAATCATAAAAATGGATGCCTTCAGAAAAGATGTGATAAAGTGGATTTCCTTATAATTAGAATAGTGGAAACTACAAATATGTTCATGCTTAATATTGAAAATATGATGCAAAATTCAAGGAAAGGGATCTTTTTGAATTGCTATTTATACGGCTTAAAAACTGTCTCTTCCCTAAATTTATCCTCAAACCCATACTTAGCTCAGAGATGGAAACCATATTTATAGAAACAATCTTCTTGAGATTCTTTAAGATAAGAGGGCACTAACCAACACCTACAAATTTATACTTTACTCAGCCAGCCAGTAACCATGGAAACAGATTGACCATTTACACAGAGCTAGCCCTTGTGAATTCAACACTGCCTCTCTGTCTTGAAAACTGCTAACAATGTAACCTGATTACTTTGTGTAAGAATGTATTATCATCCAAACAACAAACCAATCAAGAACATATATTAAAAAGTTCTTCTTACATTATTGCATAAAAAGTCTCAAGGCACGTCTAACGTAAAAGCTTAACAAAATCTTTTCCACAGAATCTTCTTTAGCCGGAGGAAGATAGAGATGTTGCATCAAGAAGCCTCTTGATTATGTGCCGTCTACCCGTATTGTTACCCGCACTGCGTTCTTCTGCGCATCCTCAAAGCTGCAAACTCCATCATGCATGTGTCCTTTATGTATCACTTCACATCAGCCCTCAGCCTGCATGTAAACATGTTCGAGCAGTGACTGTTGGTAACTCTTTGACAAATGAAATGTCTTTGGTGTGACAATTGCCTATTTTATTTAATATTATTATTATAAATAATCAAGTATTCCATTTGAGGTTTTGGCATATCTTACAGTTTAAAATGAAATCTCACTTTTAGTATTAATATTGAATCTCCCAACAGCTCTGACAGAAAGATATCCTTAAACAGAGAACTGCTGCTTAAACAGAGAGAATTCAAAGAGTTTCAAGACAGTTCAAGCATCTATCGTTGTTCACTACCCCGTGGACTGCAGCATGCCTGGCCTCCTTTCCCCCACCATCTCCTGGAGTTTGTCCTAGTTCGTGTCCACTGAATTGGTGATACCTTTTCAACCATCTCATCCTCTGTAGACCTCTTCTCCTTCTGCCTTCACTCTTTCCCAGCATCAGGGTCTTTTCCAAAGAGTCAGCTCTACACATCAGGTGGCCAAATTATTGAAGCTTCAGCTTGAGCATCAGTCCTTCCAATGAGTATCCATGGTTGATTTCCCTTAAGAGTGATTGGTTTAATCTCTTTGCTGTCCAAGGGACTCTCAAGAGTCTTCTCCGGCACCACAGTTCGAAATCATCAATTCTTCCCCCGAAATCAATTCTTTGTCACTCTGCCTTCTTATATTGTCCAGCTCTCACAGCAGTACATGACTGCTGGAAAGACCATAGCTTAGCTTTGACTATAGGGACCTTTGTCAGCTAAGTCGTGTCTTTCCTTTTAACACACTAAGTTTGTCATAGCTTTCTTGCCAAGAAACATCTTACCCAAGGTAAAAGTAAATTAATTTTTAAAAATAAAATAAAGTTTTTTAATAGTTGAGTCAAGATTTAAACACAAATCTTTTGACCTTAAATCTGTCCTTCATTCTATACCTTTAATTATTCAAATTCCAGTTAATATCCTAAGACAACTAAACTTTTCTGATTTACAATATTTACCAAAATATCAAAGTTTTTCTGTACATTTAACTCTCATCATACTTCATATATTCTTCTTGTATGATCTGTAGTGATTATAAAGTGTTTTATTGTGTATTGGGCTATGTAATCAAATATCAAAGATTAAAAGAATATAACAAATAGTATTATCAAATGCAATTCTCTCTTTGTTGTTACCAATCTCCCATATATATATATATATATATATATCTCCTCTATACTTTCTGCCTGTGATAATGAAGCTATAATTGACATATTGGAAAAGTTAGTTCCTTAATATTTCTACAAATCTATAAATTGAGTGTTTTTATTTTCACTATTTAAAAATTTTCAAAACAGAAAGATAAAATAATATACTTGCTTCAGCTTTTATTGAAGAATAAAAATTTTAAATTAAATTGTATCTTATTCATATTTTGTTGTTTATAATGAAGAATTAATTCAGGATAAAGTATAGCATAAGGCATTTAAACAAATACAGTTAAAAAAAAAAAAATCCCTTTAGTATTCCCCCACTATTACTATAAATTCCTATACACTGTCAATCAAAATTCTTTATTACCCTGGCATATGGCTTATAAATTTTATTTCATTTTATGTTTCTCATCTGCTTCCATGTAACCATGAAAGGTAGAGACCATAAGTTATTTAGTACAGATAGACAATCATGGCACACGTCGTGGCCCTTGACATTCAATACAGCCTATTATACAGAATGAGGTAAGTCAGAAAGAGAAAGAGAAATATTGTATACTAATGCATATATATGGAATCTAGAAAGATGGCTCAGATTAATTCATTTGCAGGGCAGCAATGGAGAGACAGACACAGAGAACAGACTTACGGACACAGGGGGAGGGGAGGAAGGAGAGGCTGAGATGTATGGAGGAGTAACAGGGACACTCCCATTACCATATGTAAACAGAGAGCCAGCGGGAAATTGCTGGATGGCTCAGGAAACTCAAACAGGGGCTCTGTATCACCTA
>NW_011494805.1:1856587-1885781 GCF_000754665.1 Bison bison bison | reverse complement strand
GGACACAGGTGTACCTATGGCAGATTCTTGTTAGTGTTTGACAGAAAACAGCAAAATTCTATAAAGCAATTATCCTTCAAATAAAAAATAAATTAATTAAAATTTTTTTAAAACTTTATGAATAACTTAGTAATATGTTGTAGGTGTTAAAGCCAAAAGATACCCATGAGGTTGAGATTACTTTGAAGTCTGTAATAGATTATCTATAAATATGTATTTAATGTATGTAGACTATAAATATATATATATGCATATGTATGTTTGATATGAGGAAAGATATCTCCCTTGATACTGTTTAAATAAATAAATTTTTATTGGAATAGTATTTTTCGGGCTTTTTTATAAAGCTGAAAGTTGAGAAACAAAGAATTTTAGAAACCTTAAGGTATATCATTACAAGTTCATTACAGCTCTGATTATACTAAGCCAGAAGTAAACTGATCCCACATGTGAAGTGAGTCACTTTGAAAACACTGCTGTTGCCACTGCTAAGTCGCGTCAGTCGTGTCCGACTCTGCGACCCCATAGACGGCAGCCCACCAGGCTCCCCCATCCCTGGGATTCTCCAGGTGAGAGCACTGGAGTGGGGTGCCAATATTAAAGGAAAAGGAAACTACACTAAATAGTTCATGCTGCTCTACAAAATTTCATTTTTCACAGTGGAAAAATTTATTTCCTCCAAGAGAATGACTTACTTGTCAAGGCTCACTATATTATCAGATATATTTAGATTGGACTCAGGCCTAGAAATATGGTTTAAGAACTTAAGTTTACAGAAACTGCATCTTCCATATCCAGGCTCCTCTACAGAGAGACCCTTAAAAACTACTCTTATCACTTATGATATAAAACCAAAATAGATATTGAAACTATATTAAATCATTTGAAGCATTTTCATTATTTAAAAAGAAAAGACATTTTGTGATTTTTTATTTTATTTTATTTTTTTTGTGATTTTTTAAATGTTTTAACAGCATATTAGCTATTTCTGCTGCTGCTGTGGCTGCTAAGTCACTTCAGTCATGTCTGACTCTGTGCGGCCCCATAGACGGCAGCCCACCAGGCTCCCCCATCCCTGGGGTTCTCCAGGCAAGAACACTAGAGTGGGTTGCCATTTCCTTCTCCAATGCAGGAAAGTGAAAAGTGAAAGTGAAGTTGCTCATCGGTGCCCGACTCTTCGACACCCCATGGATTACAGCCCACCAGGCTCCTCCGCCCATGGGATTTTCCAGGGAAGAGTACTGGAGTGGGGTGCCATTGCCTTCTCCGATATTAGCTATTACTGCATAACAAATTCTCACATAGCACTTTAGAATCCATTTATTATTTCTCTGTTATATAGGTCAGAAGCTTGTGTGAATTTCACTGCATTCACTACTTAAGGTTTCACAAGCCTGAATTCAAGGTGTGGACTGAGCTGGCTCTTACCTGGGCGCTCAGGGAAGAATTCACTTCCAGGCTCATTCAGGCTGTTGGTAGAATCTAGCTCACGCAGCTGTAGGACTGAGGTTCTTTTTCCTTAGTACCTATCATCCAGGAGTGGCTCGTGGTTTTAAAGGGTACAATTGGCTCCTCTATCTTCAAAGCCAGCAATGGAGAATCGATTCTTTCTCTGTGCTTTGACTCTGTCTTACTTTCAGGTGGAAAACTTCTCTGCTTTTAAAAGGACTTTTCACGTGACTAAATTGCACCTGGCAAGAAAATTTCCCTTTTTTCATAAACATAACATACTCACAGAAGTAACAACACAGGATGAGAGTCATGGAAGCCATTTTAAAATTCCGCTTACCATAGATCGGTATTAAAACCTTAGTAGGTAAAAGAGAAAGTGATTTTTAAAACATTGTTTTTAAAAAATAATAGGTTTAGTTTAAAATAAAGCCCAATGACAGCAAAAATCTATTAATAATAATTGTAATTATGTGCAAAATTTCAGCAAACAATATATACACAACATACAAATGATAATGGTTTTATAATAAAGGTTTTGAGGATATTAATCTACATAACTGGTAACCTAAATACATCATCTAAATTTTACTTCAAAATATGACAAAAAATAGCATGGATAAAACAGAAAATTAAAAATTGTTTCACCATATAAATTTTAAAATTCTTTGAAAAGTGTCCAGTAATTATGTTGATAAATTATATTGAGGTATATTTTATATGTCAGACAATCTAAAAGAAAAAAGCAACTTGAAAAAAATAAAATTTAAATAGATTATATGTTGACTTCCTATAAAAGGTGTCACCCCGTATAAAAGATGTCAGTCATTTTTTGTCCATTTTCCTCTTAGTACTAAACACAATCAATAAAATTTAAAAATAAATGAAAAGAAAACTACCTTTAACTATGCAACAGACACTGCTGCTGCTAAGTCGCTTCAGTCGTGTCCGATTCTGTGCGACCCCAGAGATGGCAGCCCACCAGGCTCCCCCATCCCTGGGATTCTCCAGGCAAGAACACTGGAGTGGGTTGCCATTTCCTTCTCCAATGCATGAAAGTGAAAAGGGAAAGTGAAGTCGCTCAGTCGTGTCTGACTCTTCACGACCCCAGAGACGGCAGCCCACCAGGCTCCCCCATCCCTGGGATTCTCCAGGCAAGAACGCTGGAGTGGGCGCAACAGATAATTATCTACAAAATGGAATAGAGTATGGTCCACACAGGAAAACAACAGTTATCATGAATGCCAGCCAAGATGTTGGACAAGATGCATTATCCTCATATATGATAATTTGTCTCGTTTTAGTCACTAAGTTGTGTTCAACTGCTTTGTGACACCATAGACTGCAGCCCACCAGTCTCCTCTGACAATGGACTCCCCGGGCATGAACACTGGAGTGGTTTGCCATTTCCTTCTCCAGGGGATCTTCCTGACCCAGGATCGAACCTGCAGCCCTGCATTGGCAAGTGGATTCTTTACCACTGAGCCACCTGGGAAACCCAAGGTTACCTAATTTAAATGTAATAATTTTCACAATTTAATAAATTATGCAACTTAAATAAAATAATTTTTGTAATCCTTAAAACCTCCGGTGCCACTCTTGTTCTTGAAGCCATGTGACAAACGGCATCAACAGGCAATAGCAAATTCAGGAAAGATCGCTACTGTTTTCTTAGGGAAAGTGCAAAAAAGGGGATTAAAGTCCAGTCCTTATCATTTTCTGTGACTGCCTGAAGTCAACAGAGGCAACAGGGACTCGAAGAGTAAAAGAGAGAAGCCACGGGCGCCCCCTGGCTACTGACCACGCCAGTGCTGCAGATAAACAAGCACAAAGGCAGTGACTCAAAATGCTTGCGACTGTCTATAAAGTCGAGAGAAACGTCTTCTCGAGATGCTCTACCTCTAGATTTTCATGATGTTTTTTGTTAACCTGTGTCATTCAAATCTCTGCTTATACATATGTTCACAGTTGCATTTCCTGACCAATCTATCAGCCAATCCCCTTAACTGATTTTTTCAGATAACATTATTTAATCCTAAAATCATCTTTACTAGCTTTTCTACTAGACTGTATGCCCCAATAATGGAAGAAGGAATTTTCCCTGTATTTTTTACTGCTTTATCCCTAACCTTTTGAATAATGTCTATTGTATGCCAGGCATTCAATCTATATTTAATAAGTAAATGAATGGATGACAAATTAAAACTTATTATTTAAATGTGTACTTGAGAGAGAAACATCAAATACATGGTGACAGTTTTTTTTTTTCTGAGGAAGAATCAGAAAGAGAGAGTGAGCCAGGGGGCCAGACAGCAGAGGCAGTGACAGAGAGAGTGAGCGAGACAGAGAAAGAAAATACTGAGTTGGCCACAGTGTTCATTGGGTTTTTCTGCACCACTCTGTGGAAAAACCCAAACGTCTTGGCCACCCCAACATGTTCTCACAAGTTGTGGTTTAGCTTTTTAATTTTTTATCAAAGGGATCCTAGGCAGACTATAACTTTGAGGCAAACATTTATTTTATCAAAAATCTGAGTTTAGAAATGATAAAATATTGACAGTTGTTTATTCTAAATGGTAGCTAAATAAGTATTTGTAGTATTATGCTCTATGCCATATGTACGTTATAATAAATTCAAACTTTAAGTATTTCAAGCAAATAATTTAACTCAAAAATAACAAAAATTTATTTGCTTACAGATTACCTCAGAAGTTAATGAAAAGAAAGCACCCATATACATGAACAACAATAACAATAGTAAATAGACAATACGGAAGTGAGGAATTCTTAAAAAACAAAAATGCAACAAAAAAATGACAGTAACGAGAATATGTATTACATAAGATGTAATGCATTATAGGGCAAAGGCTAATAGAGTTTTGCCAAGAGAACGCACTGGTCACAGCAAATACCCTCTTCCAACAACACAACAGAAGACTCGACACACCAGATGGTCAACACCGAAATCAGATTGATTATATTCTTTGCAGCCAAAGATGGAGAAGCTCTATACGGTCAGCAAAAACAAGACTGGAAGCTGACTGTGGCTCAGATCATGAACTCCTTATTGCCAAATTCAGACTTAAATTGAAGAAAGTAGGGAAAACCACTAGACCATTCAGGTATGACCTAAATCAAATCCCTTATGATTATACAGTGGAAGTGAGAAATAGATTTAAGGGACTAGATCTGATAGACAGAGTGCTTGATGAACTATGGATGGAGGTTCGTGACATTGTACAGGAGACAGGGATCAAGACCATCCCCATGGGAAAATAATGCAAAAAAGCAAAATGGCTGTCTGGGGAGGCCATACAAATAGCTGTGAAAAGAAGAGAAGCAAAAAGCAAAGGAGAAAAGGAAAGATATTCCCATTTGAATGCAGAGTTCCAAAGAGTAGCAAGGAGAGATAAGAAAGCTTTCCTCAGTGAACAATGCAAAGAAATAGAGGAAAACAACAGAATGGGAAAGACTAGAGATCTCTTCAAGAAAATTAGAGATAACAATGGAAATTTTAATGAAAAGATGGGCTCGATAAAGGACAGAAATTGTATGGACCTAACAGAAGCAGAAGATATTAAGAAGAGGTGACAAGAATACACAGAAGAACTGTACAAAAAAGATCTTCACGACCCAGATAATCACGATAGTGTGATCACTGACCTAGAGCCAGACATCCTGGAATGTGAAATCAAGTGGGCCTTAGAAAGCATTAGCATCACTACGAACAAAGCTAGTGGAGGTGATGGAATTCCAGCTGAGCTATTTCAAATCCTGAAAGATGATGCTGTGAAAGTGCTGCACTCAATATGACAGCAAATTTGGAAAACTCAGCAGAGGCCACAGGACTGGAAAAAGTCAGTTTCCATTCCAATCCCAAAGAAAGGCAATGCCAAAGAATGCTCAAACTACCACACAACTGCCCTCATCTCACAAGCTAGCAAAGTAATGCTCAAAATTCTCCAAACCAGACTTCAGCAATACATGAACCGTGAAATTCCAGATGTTCAAGCTGGATTTAGAAAAGGTAGAGGAACCAGAGATCAAAATGTCAACATCAGCTGGATCATTGAAAAAGCAAGAGAGTTCCAGAAAAACATCTATTTCTGCTTTATTGACTATGCCAAAGTCTTTGACTGTGTGGATCAGAATAAACTGTGGAAAATTCTGAAAGAGATGGGACTACCAGACCACCTGACCTGCCTCCTGAGAAACCTGTATGTAGGTCAGGAAGCAACAGTTAGAACAGGACATGGAACAACAGACTGGTTCCAAATAGGAAAAGGAGTATGTTAAGGCTGTATATTGTCACCCTGCTTATTTAACTTATATGCAGAGTACATCATGAGAAACGCTGGGCTAGAAGCACAAGCCGGAATCAAGATTGCTGGGAGAAATATCAATAACCTCAGATATGCAGATGACACCACCCTTATGGCCAAAAGTGAAGAAGAACTAAAAAGCCTGTTGATGAAAGTGAAAGAGGAGAGTGAAAAAGTTGGCTTAAAGCTCAACATTCAGAAAACGAAGATCATGGCATCTGGTCCCATCATGTCATGGGAAACCGATGGGGAAACAGTGGAAACAGTGTCAGACTTTATTTTTGGGGGCTCAAAAATCACTGCAGATGGTGATTGCAGCCATGAAATTAAAAGATGCTTACTCCTAGGAAGGAAAGTTATGACCAACTTAGATAGCGTATTAAAAAGCAGAGACATTACTTTGCCAACAAAGGTCCATCTAGTCAAGGCTATGGTTTTTCCAGTGGTCATGCACAGATGTGAAAGTTAGACTGTGAAGAAAGCTGAGCGTCGAGGAATTGATGCTTTTGAACTATGCTGTTGGAGAAGACTCTTGAGAGCCCCTTGGACTGCAAGGAGATCCAACCAGTCCATTCTAAAGGAGATCAGTCCTGGGTGTTCATTGCAAGGACTTATGCTGAAGCTGAAACTCCAGTACTTTGGCCACCTGATGCGAAGAGTTGACTCATTGGAAAAGACCCTGATACTGGGAGGGATTGGGGGCAGGAGGAAAAGGGGACGACGGAGGACGAGTGGATGGATGGCATTACTGACTCAATGGACATGAGTCTGAGTGGACTCTAGGAGTTGGTGATGGACACGGAGGCCTGGCGTGCTGCAATTCATGGGGTTGCAGGGAGTTGGACACGACTGAGCGACTGAACTGAACTGAACTGAATGCATTATAATGTATTATATTATATTTATTATGCTTAATAAGAACATATTATAACTGGGAAAAGCAAATTGGATGACTCATATGCCTCCAAATTTCAAAATTTACTGGATATCTATAGAAATTAAGACAGTGAGAAACTGGCATAAAATAGCCATTTAGATTACTGGAATAAATATAAGAGAACAGAAATAACATTTTTACACTTAGTGTCCCTGGAGAATTATTTTTTTTCAACAAATGGCGCTCAGACAACTGGGTTTCCACACTTAAAAGAGTGAGTTTAAACCTTACTTCATATCATATACAAAGATTAACTTAAAATGGAGCACAGACCTAAATGCAAGAGCTAAATTAGAATGATTTTGGAAGAAAACATTCAAGTAAATCTTTGTGACCCTGGATTAGGCAAAGCATTTTGGATATGACTCTAAACGCTAAGATCACAACAAATATAACAGATAAAGAGAATTTCACTGAAATAAAAACCTTTTGTGCTTCACAAGTTAGCACTAATAAAGTAAAAAGTCCATACAGTAAGAGGCTATCATGCAAATCGTATATGTGATAGGGAATTTATACTCAGAATGTATAAATTACTCATAATCCAATAATAAAATGGCAATCCAATGCAAAAATGGGCAGATGATTAAATAAGCATTTTCTCCAAAGAAGAACCACAAGTGGCCAATAGCCACATGAAAAGATGTCATTTCATTAGTCACTTAGAAAATGCAAATCAAATCAAATCAAAATTATATAGCATTTCATTCCACCTAGTGTCTATAATTAAACAGACAGATAATGATAAGCATTCACAAGGACGTGAAGGAACAGGAAGCCTCGTTTGTTGCTGGTGAGAGCGTAAAATGGTGCAGCTGCTTCGTAAAGCAATTTGGAAGTCCTTAAAATATTAAACATGCATGTTTAACAAAATGTTACCATAGTGCCCAGCAATTCCAGTCTCAGGTATAAAGCCAAAAAGAAATGAAAGCCTTTCATACAAAATCTTATACATGAATGTGCACAGAATCCTTCAAAATAGGTGGGGGGCGGGGAAGAAACATAGTTGGGAAGACTTATTAGTGAGTAAATAAAAACGTAATACATTAACCCAGTGGTCTATTACCTGGCAATGAAAAGGAATAGAGTGATGGTGTAAACCACAGTGCAGAGGAGCATCAAAGACAGCCTTCTAGGTGAGAGGAGCCCTGCAGAAAGGGCCACGTGTTGTGTGATTCCGTTAACACGGAGTAGACAACGCTAGAAAGACAGAAATTAGCGTAATTGTTGCTTAACAGCGAGAGTAATGGTGGGAAAAAATGGAAAGTAACTGCAAGGGATATGACCTTTCTTTTTTGGAGGACAAAAATGTTCTAAAATTAGATTGATTGATGATGGCTGCATAACCCTGTGGATGAAGATACTAAAAAAGCACTGAATTGTGTACTTAAATGGGTAAATTTAAATGTGTGAACTGTATAGTACATGAAGCTGTTGAAAAACACTGGGTGGCTAGAAAGTCTGTTTGGGTTTTTCCTCCCAAACAAACTTCCTGGCCAACCCAACATGAGGAGAATCAACTCATCTATTTATTGAAAAGAAAAAGGGATATCCAACTGAATAAAGAAGAAACATCCATTTTTATAACATTTAAAATCTGCATTTAAAAGAAAATAGTTCAGTAATGTTGCAAGTAGCATTATACAAGTATACATCAGAGGGAAACAAAAAGGAAGTTCTTGATATTAACAGCATACAAAGTTGATGTGAAGACAGGAAAAAAGGAGCTCTTGCTTATTCATGAAATGTTTCAAATGTAATTTTAAAAATTATGCAACACAATATGGTCAACATATATGTAAGTCCCCACTCAACTTTTGCAAACCTTAATTTTATGCAGCGTCTACCTCAGGCTTCTTTTGTTCTGCTTTTGTGCATGGAATTGTGTATGTCCTCCCGCAGTCTATTTCTCTGCCTCCATCGTTTACCTTTCTAGGTAACTTCTCTCCAGAGAAAATCTCCTGCAAGGTAACAATGCAATAGTGTTCATAGCCACACTGTTCATGAAAGAAAAAGAATTATAAACAATATACATTCCCATCAATCTGTTCCATCAATCAACTGAGGGATATTCTTGCAACTCCATATGTTGTGGAAATTAAAAATGAATGAACTACAGGATTTTCATTATTTTAAAAATATATTATTAAATGAAAAGAAAAACCAAGTTAGGATTTTATTTATGAAATGTGGAAAATCCTCCCAATATTATATATATATAATCTGAAAATCTATAGAACAAAGTACTAAAAGCAAGTTAAGGCATAATAAAAAAATAAATCCATGTGATTTTTTTTTGCTATGCAAGACTTAAATTTTAATTCAATGTATCTATTGGCTCCTTTATGAATCATGCTTTTTTTTTTCTCTTCTTGAAGCTATCTTTTCACCCACAAGATTGTAAACATAGTAGTTAATATTTTCTTCTGAAAGGTTTTAAAGATCTTCTCTTTTGTAATAAGGCTTTTAACCTAGCTAGAATTGATCTTTGTGCATGGTACAGTTTGAATCTAAGTGCATCTTTTCTATAAGGTGAGTCATTTGTGCCAGATCATTTACTGTATTCTTTCTCTATTGACGTGCAAGCCCATTTGTCATGTATCAGGGCTCCAGATGTTCACAGACTGTTCTAGAGATCTTTATTTGATTACATTGATCTATTTTTACCTCCAGCCTAATACTACTCTGTCTTTATTTTCCTAGATTTATAGTAAGATTATGGGCTTCCCTGGTGGCTCAGCTGGTAAAGAATCCGCCTGCAATGCGGGAGACCTGGGTTTGAGCCCTGGGTTGGGAAGATCCCCTGGAGAAGGGAAAGGCTACCCACTCCAGTATTCTGGCCTGGAGAATTCCATGGACTGTATAGTCCATGGGGTCGCAAAGAGTCAGGCACAACCGAGCAACTTTCACTTTTCACTTTCATAGTAAGATTATACACAAGGAAAGTTCCTCTAATTTCTTAAAAAATGTCTTGGCTCTTCTTTACCTTAGACCTTATATTTAAATGTTAAGATTAGCTTGGTAAAGTTTTTTGAATCTTATAACCATTAAAATGACATCTCTCATTTATTCAGATTTTCTTTTCTATCCTTAAATACTCTTCTATAATTTTCTCTATATACACATTGCCATCTTTTGTTAAGTTTATTCATACATTACTTGGGAGTATGTAAAGTCATTATCAAACTGCAAGTAAATAATAATTACTCAAAAACTGTTAACTGCCATACGTAAAGCACATATGTTAGATTCTGCTAGTTTTTAATATTGCATAAGATGCTTTTGAGTTTTGCTTGTGGATTTTGTGTGTAAGAATACTTGTTTCACTTTCTTTTATTCACAATGATCTTTATGTGAATTTTCTTGGATTTGCTACTAGTTTTATTGTATATTTATCAGTTTATGAATGTAATCTTCAATTTCTAATTTCCTAAGACAGAGGAGCCTGGTGCAATGCAGTCCATGGGGTTGTGAAGTGTCAAACATGACTTAGTGACTGAACAACAACAGGATATGTGTACCTTGAATGAATGTTTAATTGTTCAAATCTATTCTTTTATACCTTTTTAAAGCATTAGTATTGTAAGTTTCCATGTTACTCTCCACACATCTCAGCCTCTCCTCCCCTCTCCCGTGTCCATAAGTCTGCTCTCTATGTCTGTTTCTCCATTGCTGCCTTGCAAATAAATTCATCATTACTATCTTTCTAGATTCCATATATGTGCATTAGTATATGATATTTACCTTTCTCTTTCTGACTTACTTCACTCTGTATAATGGGTTCTAGGTTCATCCACCTTATTAGAACTGACTCAAATGCATTCCTTTTTATGGTTGAGTAATATTCCATTGTGCGTATGTACCAAAACTTCTTTATCCAGTCATCTGTCGGTGGACATCTAGGTTGCTCCCTTGTTCTAGATGGGAGGGGTGTTCAAGAGGGAGAGGACGTATGTACACCTATGGTTGATTTGTGCTGATATTTGACAGAAAACAAAATTCTGTAAAGCAATTATCCTTCAGTTTAAAATAAATGTTTAAAAAAAATATTAGTATGATTCCATTCCTAGTTGGGTTTCCCAGGATGCAGATTCTGAGATGAAAATTTACATGTAGCAAGCTGATCAGTCCTAGAATCATTATCTATGAAAAGAAGGGGAAAGAAGCAGGATTGGACAGAGGGAGAAGATAGGCTGTAGTACAAGCACAAGAGTAGCATCAGCTAACACTACAAGAAGCTCCAAAGCTAAGATGGAATGCTGTATCACGTTTTTCCTAAATTAGTGATGGGGAGCCATGTTTTTACATTCCCTCATGGACCAGTCATTTGTTGAAAATTATTCAGGAAAAAAAGTACTTGACCATGGTCAAGGTGACTCTCTTCAGCCAATCATTTTGGAAAATGACCAGTAAGTGAGGCCTAACTGATTGTAGCATTCCTGGGCACTAGGAAAATAGTCCTAAAATCCAGAAGGAGTATTTAGTGGTACATCTCAGCCTCAATTAAATATATACATCAATAATAAATGTTGTGCCATTGAACTTCCTCACATTACTGGGATAAACCATATTTGATCATAAACTGATTTTTATATACGTATTTATTAATTGAGTTTGCAAATATTTTATCCTGTTGATTGCAGCCAAAAATAGAGAAACTCTCTACAGTCAGTGAAAACAAGACCTACAGCCAACTGTGGCACAGATCATGAGTTCCTTATTGCAAAATTCCAGGCTTAAATTAAAGGAAGTGGGGAAAACCACTAGGCAATTCAGGTATGACCTAAATCAAATCCCTTAGAATTATATGGGATTTGGAGGTGATGAATAGATTCAAGGGATTAGATCTTGTCGAGTGCCTGAAGAATTATGGACAAAGTTTTATAACATTGCTTAGGAGGCAGTGATCAAAACCATCCCAAGGAATAAGAAATGGAAGAAGAAAAAGTGGTTAACTGAGGAGACTTTACAAATAGCTGAAGAAAGAAGTGAAAGGCAAGGCAGAAAATGAAAGACTGAATGCAGAATTCCAGAGAATAGCAATGAGAGATAAGAAGGCCTTCTTAAATAAACAATGTAAAGAAATACAGAACAATAATAGATTGGGAAAAACTAGACATCTCTTAAGAAAATTGGAGATATCAAGGGAATGTATCATCCAAGGGTAGACATAATAAAGGACAGAAATGCTAAGGAAGCAGAAGAGATTAAAAACAGGTGGCAAGAATACACAGAACTCTACAATAAAGGGCTTTATGGCACAAACTGCTATGATGTCGTCACTCACCTAGAGCCAGACATCCTGCAGTGAGAAGTCAAGTGGGCCTTAGGAAGTCACTACAAACAGAGCTGGCGGAGATGATGGAATTCTAGCTGAGCTACTTAAAATCCTAAAAAGTGATGCTGTTAAAGTGCGATGTTCAATGTGTCAACAAATTTGAAAACTCAGCAGTGGCCACAGGACTGGAAAAGGTCAGTTTTCATTCCAATCCCAAAGAAGGGCAATGCCAAAGAATGTTCAAAGTACCATTCATTTGTGCTCATTTCACATGCTAGCAAGGTTGTGTTCAAAATCCTTCAAGCTAGGCTTCAACAGTATGTGAACTGAGAATTTCCAGATGTACAAGTTGGATTTAGAAAAAGCAGAGGAACCAGAGATCAAATTGTCAACATTGATTGGATCATGGAGAAAGCAAGGGAATTCCAGAAATACTTTTACTTCTGCCTTACTGACTATGCTAAAGCCTTTGACTCTTTGAATCACAGCAAAATCATTAAAGGGATGGGAGTACCAGATCAGCTTACCTGTCTCCTGAGAAAACTGTATGTGGATCAAGAAGCAACAGTTAGAAATGGACACAGAACAATGGACTGGTTCAAAACTGGGAAAGGAGTACAACAAGGCTGTATATTGTCACCCTGCTTATTTAACTTATATGCAGAGTACCTCATGCGAAATGCTGGGTGGAATGAATCGAAAGCTGGAACCCAGATTACAGGGAGATGTTATCAACAACCTCAGATATACAGATAATACCACTCTAATGGAAGAAATTGAAGAGGAACTAAAGAGCCTGTTGATAAGGGTGAAAGAGGAGAGTGAAAAATCTGACCTGAAACTCAACTTTAAAAACAAACTAAGATCATGGCATCTGGTCCCATCACTAAATGGCAAACAGAAGGGGAAAAAGCGGAAACAGTGACCACTTTTATTTTCTTTAATTAATTTTATTTTCTTGGGCTCTAAAATCACTATAGATGGTGACTGCAGCCATGAAATTAAAAGAAGTATGCTCCCTGGAAGGAAAGCTATGAGAAACCTAGTGCATGGTCAGTCTCCCAATTTTGTCCAACTCTGTGACTCCACGGACGTTAACCTACCATTGTCCTCTGTGCAAGGGCTTCTCCAGGCAAGAATCCTGGAGTGGGTTGCCATTTCCTCCTCCAGAGGATCCTCCTGACTCAGGGATCGAACCTGCACCTCCTGTAGCCCCTTCACTGGCAGGTGCATTTACCACTGAGCCACCCGGGAAACCAGCATATTAAAAAGCAGAGATATCACTTTGTCAACAAAGGTCCGTACAGTCAAAGCTATTTTTTTTTCCAGTAGTCACATGGGGATGTGAGAATTGGATCATAAGGAAGGCTGAGTGCCAAAGAGTTGATGCTTTTGAATATGTGGTGCTAGAGAAGACTCTTGAGAGTTCCTTGGACTGCAAGAAGATCCAACCAATCAATCTTAAAGGAAATCAACCCTTAATATTCATTGGAAGAAACACTGCTGAAGCTGAAGCTCCGGTACTTTAGCCACCTGATGTGAAGAACTGACTCACTGGGAAAAAAAGCTTGATGCAAGAGTTGAAAGATTAATAGCAAAGGGAGAAGGGGGCAGCAGAGGATGCAATGATTGGACAGCAACACCAACTCAATGGACGTGAATCTGAGAACTCCAGGAGACAGTGGAAGACAGAGGAGTCTGGTGTGCTACAGTCCATGGGATCGCAAAGAGTCAGAGAGGACTTAGCAACTGAGAAACAGCAACAAATTTATGCTGTTCTATAAACACTATTGAGTTTTATTTGCAAATATTTAATTTCCTGAAAGTGAACTTATATTTATAAGTGATATCACTACACGTTTTATTTTCTCTTGGAACAGTTATTGGGCTCTTACCATGTGGCGTGTATTACTCAGGTGCCTCACCTTCTGCATGTCACCCTCCTCTGTCTACCTCTTCGTGAGGCCTGGGGCTGGCCCTGTCTGTCAGTATATGGCATTACTCCTGATGCATTGAGGGACATGGCAGATCCACTCAAGATACTTTGAGCTCTTGCAGATCAGCATAACCCCAGGGTGAATTTGAGGCTTTTTTTTTTTTTTTTCTGGTAAACTTCTGAGCAACACACCACACCTTAATCTTTGATTTCAACCAATTAAACCTTTTATATGAAAACCCAATACTGAGAACCTCAAGGTTGTTTAATGATAGAAGCTAAACTCTGGCATCTACCACTCATTTTATAACATAAGACCTGCAAATCAGTTTTCCTCACCACCGTTCACGTTCCGCCCTGTGGAAACATGTGCCTGTTTGCATCTATCTATATCTCTGTATTGGCTTTTATTATGTTATGTGTTTAAATGTAAGCATTAATTCATTTTACCATCTTGTCCTAAAATATCTGAGAGACATTTTAAATGATAAAAAATGTACTACTGCCTCAACTCTCATTGCAACAAATAATAGCTTCTATAACCTGACATAAAATTATTTAGTGAAGAAATAAAATAATCTAATAAATCTAATAAAGATATGAATCTAATAATTATTTCTTCATCTCTGCAACTTGGAGGTTCAACTTCTTTTTATAAACATTAATGTTTTAGGCACTTTTATATATTACCTTATTTAAACCTCAAAACAACCTTATAATATATATATATCATTGTTGTATCATTTTAGAAGAAAGGAAATCAAAATACAGAGAAGTTAAGCAACATCTTTAAAGGCACATAACTTAATTTGTGAAGTAAAAAATTCAAACTTCAGAACAGAACTCTTGGGGAGTGGCCAAGATGGAAGTGTAGGAAGACCTTGAACTCAGCCCCTTCCATGGGCACACCACAATTACAAGTATTCACAGAGCAACCACACATAAGAATAATCTGAAGACTACCAGAAACTATCTGCTACAAGAAAGCTATAAAGAAGGAGCCATAGTGATGTGAGTGGGAGGGGCAGGAACACTCTATAGTCAAAAAACATACCCTTGGGTAGGCAACCCATAAATGGGAAGATGATTATAATTGTAGAGGCTTTCCTCAAGGAGCGAGGGGCCCAAGCCCCACATCAGGCTCCCCAGTCCACGGTCTTGCATGAGGAAGACAAATCAGAACATTTTGCTTTGAAGGCCAGTGGAGCTTAATTCAAGGAGACCCAGAGGGTTGTAGGATATAGACACTCCACTCTTAGAAAGCACACACAAAATATCACATTTTGTGATATTTTGTGATATTTCTGCCCTGAGACCCAGGGCAGAAGCAGTGACCTAAAAGAGCCTAGTCAGACCCACTTGCTCATCTGGAGAACATCTTGGAGAGGCAGGAGCAATTGGGACACCCTCCCCTGGGGGATATAGGGGTTTCCCTGACGGCTCAGTGGTAAACAACCCACCCACAAATGCAAGAGATGCAGGTTCAACCACAGGTTTGATTCCTGGGTCAGGAAGATCCCCTGAAGAAGGAAGTGGCAACCCACTCCAGTATTCTTGCCTGGGAAATCCCATGGACGGGGGAGCCCAAAGGGCTACAGTCTATGGAGTCACAAAAGAGCCAGACACAACTTAGCCGCTAAACAACAAAAATAACAGGGGATATAGATATTGTCAGAAGCCTTTTGGAGGAGCTCATTCTACCACTGGGACATTGGTGCCGGCAAGTGATATTCTGAAATCTTCCCAAGAGTTCTGTTCTAAACCAGCAAGGGGAAATCAATTAGCTATATACAAGGGAACTTGCATAAGATTATCGCATGACTTTTCAGCAAAAATGCTGCAAGCTAGAGACAGTAGCATGATAAAATGTTGAAAAGGATAAAACCACAACCAAGAATGTTTTATTCAGCAAGACTTATTCAGATTTGATGGAGATATCAAGAGTATTACAGAAAAGCAAAAGCTAAAAGAGCTGTGCACCACCAAACCATCTTTATGAGAAATGCTAAAGGGACTTCTTTAAGAGGAAAAGCAAAGGCCCCAGCTACAGGTGCAAAAATTACAAAAGAAAAAACTCATTGGTGAAGGCGAATATATAGTAAATATAGTATATCAACACATAAAGTTAGTTGGAAGGTTAAACAACAGAAGTACTAAAAACACTATGTCCACGATATGGATACACAAAACAAAAATATATAAAATATGATGACAAAGGTGTAAAGTGGGTGAGAGAGTAAAAATGTACAGCTGTTAAAATGCATTTGAACTTAAGAAATCTGTTTTTGATTTCTTAAGTATATATACATATATATGTATGGAGAAGGAAATGGCAACCCACTCCAGTATTCTTGCTTGGAGAATTCTGTGGACAGAGGAGCCTGGTGGGCTAGAGTCCGCAGGGTTGCAAAGAGTCTGACATGACTGAGCATGACTGAGTGACTGAACAACAGCAACAGGTATGCATATGTACCTTACATAACTAAAAACCAAAATCTGTAACAGATACACTTAGAAAAAGGAAAGAAAAGAATTCAAACATAACACTAAAGACAGCTATCAAATCACAAGGAAAGAGAACATAAGAGGAGGAAAGAACAAAAATAAACTATAAAAACAACTTATTTTTAAAGGCAATAATAGATGCCTATCAATGATTACTTTAAATGTAAATGGGTTAAATGTTCTAATCAAAGTATAGTGCCTAATAGAAAGAAAAACAAGACCCATACATATGCTGCCTACAAGAGACTCATTTCAGATGGAAAGAGGTAGCCTATGCAAATGAAAACATAAATTCAAGATAGCAATACTTGTATCAGACAAAATAGACTTTAAGACAAAGACTTAACAATAGACAAGGGCATTACAAAATGATAAAAGGATCTATCCAATAAGAAAATATTACAATTATAAGTATGTATTCACTCAATATAGGGACACTTAAATAAAGTGAATATTGATAGACATAATGGGAGAATTTGGCAGAAACACAATAATAGTAAGAGACTATAAGACCCCAGTTGCATCAATGGATAGATAATTCAGACAAAAAAATAGGAAACACTAGCTTTAAACAACACATCAGTTCAGACGAGCTTGATAGATAATCATGGAACATTCCACACGAAAGCAGCAGAATATACACTCATTATAATGCACATGCAGCTTGCTCTAAGATAGAACATATCCTAGGTCACTAAACAAGTCTCAGGAAAGTTAAAAGTCTGAAGTCATGTCAAGTATCTTTTTTGGAGCACAAAGCTGTGAGACTACAAATCAATGACAAGAAAAAATATTGCAAAAGCATTAACACATGGAGGTTAATCAATACACTGCTAAACAAATCATGAAATAAAACAAACAAAATTAAAAATACCTGGAGACAAATAAAAATGAAAACAGAATAATCCAAAATCTCTTAGATACAGCAAAAGCAGTTTGAAGAGAGAAATTTATAGTGATATAAACTTGCTTCAGGAAACAAGAAAAAAATCTCAAATATAAAACATATATTTTCTACACCAAAAGACCAGAAAAATATCAAACAGAATCTAAATTAATAGAAGGAAGGAAATCATAAAGTTAGAGCTAAAATAAATAACATAAAGACTAAATGACAATAGAAAAGATAGATGAAACTAAGAGGTGGTCCTTTGAAAAGATACAGTTGATTCACTTTTAGCCAGGCTCATAAACTAGAAATACAGAGAGGGTCTAAATAAATAAAGTCACAGATGAAAAAGAAGTTACTAACAAAAACACAGAAATCCAATAGATCATAAGAGATTACTACAAACAAATAAATGCCAATAAAATGGACCACCTAAAGGAAATGGGCAAATTCCCAGAAATGTACAATCTCCTAAGACATAATTAGGAAGAAATAGAAAATATGAACAGATCAATTATCAGTAACGAAATTGAGTCAGTAATAATAAAAATAAAGCTCCCAACAAACAGAAACTCAGGACTAGAGAGCTTCACAGGTGAATTCTACCAAACATTTAGAGAACAAGGTATGACTATACTTCTCAAACTATTACAAAAATTTGCAGAGGAGGGAGTGCCTCCTGATGTGCTGTGTGTGATGAGGCCAGCATCACCTTAACAGTTAATCACAACAAAGACACCACAGTAAGAAAAATACAGGCCAATATCACTGAAGAATATAGATGCAAAAATCTTCAACAAAATGTTAGCAAACAAAATTCTATAATACTGTAAAAGAATCATATATTATGATCAACTGAGATTTATCCCAAGGATATAAGAATGGTTCAGTTCCATAGATCAATCAATAAAATATACCACATTAACAAATAAAAAAATCATACAATCATCTTAATTGATTCAGGAAAGCTTTTGAAAAAATTCAACATCTGTTTACAATGAAAACTTTCAACAAATCTGGTATACCTCAGCATAACAATGGTGAATATGACTAACTCACAGAGAACATCTTACTCAATATTGAAGTGCTGAAAATACATCTTTTAAGATCAAGAACAAGACAAGGACACCTGTTCTTGCCATTTTTATTCAACATAGGATTGGAAGTTCTAGCCACAGTAATCAGACAAGACGAAAAAAGAAAGAAATGAATCCAAATCGAAAGGGAGAAAGTAAAGCTGTAACTGCTTTTAGATAACATGGTACTACACTTAGAGAATCCTAAAGATGCCGCCAAACAACTACTAGAAAACTCACCAATGCATCTGGTAAAGTTTCAGGACACAAAATTAATACACAGAAATATGTTGTGTTTCTGTACACTAACAATGAACTATCAAAAAAGCAAATTAAGAAAACAATCTCATTTGCAATCATGTCAGAAAGAGTAAGTTATCTGAAAATAAATCCAACTAAGGAAGCAAAAGAAAAGTGAAAGTGAAAGTCGCTCAGTCATGTCCGACACTTAGAAACTCCATGGACTATACAGCCCATGGAATTCTCCAGGCCAGAATACTGAAGTGGGCAGCTTTTCCCTTCTCCAGGGGATCTTCCTGACCCAGGAATCAAACTGAGGTCTCCTACATTGCAGGTGGATTCTTTACCATCGAGGAAGTAAAAGAACTGCACTCAAAAAAACTGTAAGATGCTGATGAAAGAAATTTAGGAAAACACAAACAGATAGAAAGACATACCATGTTCTTAGATTGGATGAATTAATATTGTTAATATGACTATACTATCTGTATATGATGGAAGAACTCAACCACTATTTTTGAATACATGACATTATAGATAGAGAATTCTTGATTGAGTATTTCAAAGGCTGGTTTGGGAGGGAAAACACGGCTAGTGTTGAACAATGCATCATTTTTCTCCTCCTACCACAGTTAACTTAGTTGAAGCCCAAAATAAAGTTCAAAGAAACAAACACTAGTAATGTTTTTATGAGGAAAAGTCTTAAATAGGTCTTGTATATGCTCTGCCACCAGTCACGTGGGACTCTTTGCGACCCAATGGACTGTAGCCCACCAGGATACTCTGTCCATGGGATTTCCCAGCAAGAATACTGGAGTCGGTTGCCATTTTCTCTCCAGGGGATCTTCCCAAACCAGAGATTGAACCCATGTCTCCTGCATGGCAGGTGGATTCTTGACCACTGAGCCATCTGGGAGCTAGCACTAAAACAACTAAATGAAAAACAGGACACTTAAAAATCTGATTACCCAACCAATCCACCAAATTCTTAGTAACTGATGTGAAGAAATCATTCAAAAGGCTGAACCAGTCATTTTCATGTGATATTATCTCAGTCCTGAAAAGTTTTAACAAGGACTTCTGAACTTATTGCTGACTCCTGAGTAAAGCTAGTGATTTGTACACAGAAATAAACATCTCTTCTTCCCTCCCAAACCTGCTGGTTTCCATATTCTCTGGCCCAGTTAAAAACTCCCTCCTCCTTTCAGTCATTCAAGCTGGAATCCAAAAATATTCTCCTTTAGTCGCGCATGTAATAACCTACCAAATCTTGTCGGTCACACCTGTTCAAAGTCCTTCTCATGTGTCAATTTAATTCTTATTTCCACCACCCCAGTTCCTGCCATCATCTTTTTTTTTCACCTAGATGACACAACAATTTGCTACCTGTTCTTAATTCTAGTTTTGAAGAAAAGATTTCTTGGGTTAGAATTTCAGAAACCTGGGTTCTATAATTTCCTGAACTATCAGCTGATGTGAGCCTCTTTTATTATCTATTAAGGAAAAGGATGAGATGCTCTCAAAATCCCTCTAAAAAGTTATTATTTTCCCCCAGTTAAATTCTCCTTTCACATTTCCTTTCATTATATTCTCAAATATAGATAAAATATCAACTTCCTACTCAAATTCTTCCTGCAGGAACTTGATATTGACAGAAAAAATTCAGCTTACTTAGGATGGGATTCAGCACTACTCAGTATCTGTACTCAACACACCTTCCATCGTTTTCTAACACTTTTTTCCTCCAAGCACATGCAACCCAGAAATCGCTGGCTTGTGCTCTGTTCACTTCTCAGATCTGCCCTACATCTTCCTCCTCCAATACGTTAACCCCGGGACTTCCCTGGTGGTCCAGTGGTTAAGAATCCAACTTCCCAGGCTGGAAAAGTGGGTTCGTTCCCTGGTCAGGGGAACTCGGGTCCCACACGCAGTGGGATAACTAAGCTGGCTTGTCGTGACTACTGAGCCCGGGAGCCACAGCAAGGAGACCGCGTACCACCGTGGAGATCCTGCGCCTCCACGAAGACCAGGGCAGCCGAAGATAAACACAGAGATGTTAAAAAGCACACTAATCCCTCTGAAGGACCCACCATTGTAAAAACACATCTCAGTGTCTTACCTACCCTTTCAAGAGTTATACCAATGCCATTTCCCTCTTCCTCTTTGTATCCATCAAAATTCAAAATTCTACTAGCTTCTCTTTTTATCTTGTTTAGTCTTATCAGATTTTTTTTTCTGAGTGGGGACAAGGATTAATTTATTTTTTTTATATCTTATAGCATTTACTGCTTTCCAGGGAAAATGATAATCACTAAAAAAAAAACTTATAGAAATAAATATTGCAACTCCTAATTTCTCTCGTCCTCCTTTTTCTTTGCTTTTTATCATTCCCTATTACCTCTCATTTTAAATTTAAAATATTTTCTTTTTAAAATGTAAGTTATCTGTGTAGTGCTTATACTTAACTATACTTACATTATTTTCTCGGTCTACTATGCAATCAAATAAGACACTAAAATCACATATGCTAAGGTCATTAATTTTCAAAGAATTGGTGATATTCTTTCATGTTATTATAAGTAGTAATAGCTCAATGGGTTTCGTAGGTATATGAAAATGAAAGTGAAACTTGTTCCCTCGTGTCTGAGTCTTTGAGACCCCCATGGACTATAGCCTGTCAGGTTCCTGTCCATGGAATTATCCAGGCAAGAATACTGGAGTGGGTAGGGTAGCCTTTCTCTTCTCCAGGGGATCGTTCCAACCCAGGGGTCGAACCCAGGTCTCCTGCATTGCAGTTGGATTCTTTACCATCTGAGCCACCAGGGAAGCCCAAGAATACTGAAATTGGTAGCCTATACCCTCTCCAGGGGATCTTCCTGACCCAGGAATTGAACTGGGGTCCCCTGCGTTACAGGTAGATAGATGGATTCTTTACCCGCCGCACCATCAGGGAAGCCCTGATTACTTTTGCCAAAATCTACCTTCAGTGAATACTGGGTAGAGTCTCACTGAGAGATACTATGAGCAGAACTGCTATACACATTCTTGTGTATGTGTTTTGGTACATTAATATCTCTTTGGAAAATACCTAGGCGTAGAAGAGGTCGACTGTAAGGTGAGAGAGTTAGAGAAGGCGAGGTTCAGAACAAGAATGAGACCCGCACTTTACAGGAACAGATCACTTTTAACGAGGCGAGAAGGGGCAGCAGTCAGATTAGTGAGCTGCTGCCCCAAGAAATGACTAAGTATACATGGGCACATATGTGGAAAGTTACTGTCTTGAGGGGGCCTGTTCTTCTCCGAGGTTGTTCCGAGAAGTTATCTCTTAAACGGCTGGGGCAAGGGATTTTGGAGATCGACCAGAGGCTGGACCAGCTGGGAGCTGGGTGTAATCAACCATAATGTCCATTTTTTCCTTCCGGTGAAGAGTTCTTTGTTTTGCATAGAATGGTGGGGAGGACCTGGAGGGGAGATTTACCTCCAGGCTATTTTGAGCCATGTAACTTTCCTTCATCAATGATAAGGCAAGTTGATGTTCAGTTTTAGTAAATATTAGGAGATGGTGTTCCGAAGTGGTTACACAAATGTACATTCTTGCAAGTAGCGAATAAGACTCCCATTTGCTTTACATTCTTGCCAAAGCTGTGTTAACGTCCGTCTACTAGATTTTAACAATTCAAATTCCGGTTTTCTGCCACTCAAGGGATGGCCCCTGGATCAGCTGGCTGTGATGGCCAGTGACACTTGGACTCAGGAGACATAAAACACTGTAGCTTACAAAGAAGCAGTTCTATAAGGGCTGGGTTGTGAGCACCCAGACTAATACCCAGAGCTCAGGACAGAGGAAATATGTGAAAACACACATTTCTTCATCTTTCTCTCAAAGGGACTTAATGTAAATTTTACAACCTGCTGCCTGAAGGCTCAGCTTCTAATAAACTGGTGACTTCCGCTGCCCTCTCCCTTCCCACTCACTCCAATGGTAAAGCCAGGTCACTAACGTCTCTCTTGGAAAAGCTTGTACACATGTCTCAAGTGCTAGCTTTCATGGCTGCTATCATAAAAAACATTTTTATGTTCACCTTGTCAGTCTGCCTTTGGAATCTCTACTTTATTACTTTAATCTGTATCTGGAACAATTCCATACTGTCTCCATTCAGTTCAGTTCAGTTCAGTTGCTCAGTCGTGTCCGACTCTTTATGACCCCATGGACTGCAGCACGCCAGGCTTCCCTGTCCATCACCAACTCCCGGAGTTTACCCAAATTCATGTCCATTGAGTCAGTGATGCCATCCAACCATTTCATCTTGTCATCCCCTTCTCCTGCCTTCAATCTTCCGAGCATCAGGGTCTTTTCAAATGAGTCAGCTCTTCACATCAGGTGGCCAAAGTATTGCGGTTTCAGCTTCAGCATCAGTCCTTCCAATGAATATTCAGAACTGATTTCCTTTAGGATGGACTGGTTGGATCTCCTTGCAGTCCAAGGGACTCTCAAGAGTCTTCTCCAACATCACAGTTCAAAAGCATCAATTCTTCGGCACTCAGCTTTCTTTATAGTCCAACTCTCACATCCATACATGACCACTGGAAAAATCATAGCTTTGACTAGATGGACTTTTGTTGGCAAAGTAATGTCTCTGCTTTTTAATATGCTGTCTAGGTTGTCAACTTTTCTTCCATGGAGTAAGCGTTTTTTAATTTCATGGCTGCAGTCACCATATGCAGTGATTTTGGAGCCCAGAAAAACGAAGTCTGTCACTGTTTCCATTGCTTCCCCATCTATTTGCCATGAAGTGATGGGACTGGATGCCATGATCTTCGTTTTCTCAATGTTGAGTTTTAAGCCAACTTTTCACTCTTCTCTTTTACTTTCATCAAAAGGCTCTTTAGTTCTTCACTTTCGGCCATAAGGGTGGTGTCATCTGCATATCTGAGGTTATTGATATTTCTCCTAGCAATCTTGATTCCAGCTTGTGCTTCTTCCAGCCCAGCATTTCTCATGATGTACTCTGCATAGAAGTTAAATAAGCAGGGTGACAATATGCAGCCTTGACGTACTCCTTTTCCGATTTGGGACCAGTCTGTTGTTCCATGTCCAGTTCTAACTGTTGCTTCCTGACCTGCATACAGGTTTCTCAAGAGGCAGGTCAGGTGGTCTGGTATTCCCATCTCTTTCAGAATTTTCCACAGTTTATTGTGATCCACACAGTCAAAGGCTTTGGCATAGTCATTAAAGCAGAAGTAGATGTTTTTCTGGAATTTTCTTGCTTTTTCGATGATCCAGCAGATGTTGGCAATTTGATCTCTGGTTCCTCTGCCTACTGTCTTCATTAGTGTCCTTTTACTAAATGTTTTGATATCTTGTTCTTGTTCTTCTAAATTTTCCTGGTTATAGCTGGCCCAAGAATTTTTGGTTCATACAAAATTGAAAGCCAATTTGTAATTTTCACACAGAAAAAGCATGATGTGATATTAATTGAGATTGCATCGAATTTATAGATCCATTCACCACAGAATAATGAATATTTTTACAATATTAAGTTCTCACAAAGCTAACTACAATTTTTAAATCTCTGGATATTATCAACTACATTAACAGAGCAGAAAGAAACAACAAGGAAGCAAAAAGAAAGAACAAGGAAGTATGAATTTGAGGCACAAAAAAGAGCATTAAAAGTGTTGAAGGTGTTGAGATGAAAAAGTTACTATCAAAAGAACAAGCTGTGTCCTATATATCTCTTGTATCATCTAATATAATCTCTGGTTAGATGAGATGGCTAATTCAGCATTCAGTTAGTTCTTCATTATCATAAAAAGATGAGTTAACTGGATATGAAACAGTGGTAAGCTCAACAAAATCACTCATAAAAATAATGGAAATACCTTAAAGGTATACTGATTAATTTAAAATGATACCAATTTGAAGGACAAAGAACCTAAAATACTTATGTATCTAAATATGTTAGGGATTAAGAAAAAGAGTTTGTTTTTGAATAAGTATGTGTTCAATATTTTTAAAATTTGATAGCAATACATCGAATCATTTTGATCCAATGATCTTTCCAAGCAATATGGCAGAAGTCCAATACCTAAATCAATTAAAATTATAAAAAGTTAATGCAATATGTTTTTATGGATATGACATTACTCTCAGTATCTGTCTGCATTTTTTTCATGCAAAGTTTCAATTTAATGATATCTATAATAGTTCCATTTGTAGTGAAGCATATGGCATAATTAAAATACATCTAAACCCAAAGCTCCAAGAAATGAATTTTCTCATTAATAAAATGCCTCAGTAGTCTAAGAAGAGAAAAACACTCCATCAGAGTATGAGGAGATATGAAGTAAATATTACTGAGGATAGAGTTGTTTAGTGGCTTTTTGGTGACTTGTGTCAATAGAAGATGACTTTCTGATTTCAATAGAAAATTAATCATAACATTTTGAAAATACTCATGTTAGAGAGATTAATGTTTATAAAAATTACAGAGCTAAAAATGTTCCAAAAATGAGAATAAAGCTGTGTTTTCTTTATACACATGTTCTTTTAAAATATATATATGAAAAAGAACAAATAAAAATGATTATGGTAATAGAACCCAGGGATTTACATTAGTCTTTCAGAAGGGTGACTTTAAAAAACTATTATGGAACTTAAGAAAATTAAGATAAAAATTTCCCTGTGGGAACCTGAGAAAAGAAACAAAATTTTCCCTTAATATGAATGTTCACTCAATATAAAAAAATATTACTTACAATAATATGCTGCTGGTGCTGCTAAGTCGCTTCAGTCGTGTCCAACTCTGTTCGATCCCATAGATGGCGGCCCACCAGGCTCTCCCATCCATGGGATTCTCCAGGCAAGAACACTGAAGTGTGTTGCCATTTCCTTCTCCAATGCAGGAAAGTGAAAAGTGAAAGGGAAGTCGCTCAGTCGTGTCCGACTCTTAGTGACCCCATGAACTGCAACCTACCAGGCTCCTCTGTCCATGTGAGTTTCCAGGCAAGAGCACTGGAGTGGGGTGCCATTGCCTTCTCCAACAATAGTATGCTAGTAACTCCCAAAGTTTCCAAAGACCAGATCTTTCTCACAGATTTCAATAACTACTGTTCCAAAGCATTCCATGTCCCTCTCTCAATTTTCTCACTATAGTCTAAAAACCCTGACACTTTCTGGTCTATTAACTCACCATGTATGTTCTGCTTTGCAATTACCAAGAGATAGAGGAAATACAAAACTGATTAAGAGTATCACTAGGAATAATAATTCTTTAGAGATAACAGGAGGCTATAAAATTAAGATAGGCAGGAAAAGATGAACAGAAATCTATTTGAAAATTCTGTAAATAGAGAAAATGAAATTACCTGTTTCTATACCATGACAAACTCACATAATTCACTTGTATAATTATGCTTTTCCTTTACCTAGAAGGTGATTCCTTTTATTCTCAATCAGCTAATTCTTACCTATTTTCCTGGTCTCAGAAAATACCCCTTGATCAGAAGTTTAGGTCCGTCTAGTCAAAGCTATGGTTTTTCCAGTGGTCATGTATGGATGTGAGAGTTGGACCATAAAGAAAGCTGAGCGCCAAAGAATTGATGCTTTTGAACTGTGATGTTGGAGAAGACTCTTGAGAGTCCCTTGGACTGCAAGGAGATCCAACCAGTCCATCCTAAAGGAAATCAGTCCTGAATATTTATTGGAAGAACTGATGCTGAAGCTGAAACTCCAATACTTTGGCCACCTGATTTGAAGAACTGACTCATTGGAAAAGACCCTGATGCTAGGAAAGATTGAAGACAGGAGAAGAGGATGACAGAGGATGAAATGGTTGGATGGCATCACCGACTCAATGGACATGAGTTTGAGAAAACTCCAGGAGTTGGTGATGGACAGGGAAGTCTGGCGTGCTGCGGTCCATGGAGTTGCAAAGAGTCGGGCAAGACTGAGTGACTGAACTGAACTGAACTGGTATTAAATCTCCCAATTTGTCTCTCTTAAAGTTCTTGTTTAAAAAATCTTAATAAATACTCTAATATACAATAATGTATTTTTTTCATATCCTTCATAGTTTTTGTTACTGTGGCTCAGTCACTAAGTTGTGCCCAATTCTTTGTGACCCCATGGACTACAGCTCACCAGACTCCCCTGTCCTTCACCATCTAACAGATTATCCCTCATACTAGCCAAGCAAAAGAATATTCAAAAACAGGTAATTAGGATTACCAAGATATAGAGAAAATACAAAAATCATTAAGAGTATCACTTGCTTGCTTGCTAAGTCGCTTCAGTAGTGTCCCACTCTGTGCAACCCCATAGACGGCAGTCCACCAAGCTCCCCCGTCCCTGGGATTCTCCAGGCAAGAACACTGGAGTGGGCTGCCATTTCCTTCTCCAAAGAGTATCACTAGGAATAATAATTATTGAGAGAAAACAGGAGGCTATAAAATTAAAATAAGTAGAGACAGGTAAACAGTAATCTATTTTCAAAATTCTATAAATGGATAAAATAAAATTATCTGTTTATATACCATGATAAACCAACATAATTCACTTGTATAATCAAAACTATTCCAAGATAGGGACAATTGGAAAATATTTTAAATATTTGAATGTTGAAATGTTTTAAAAGTAACTTCATGGGTAATTTCAGATATATTCTAGCTTTAATTTAGTATCAAAGTGTTCTCTCTTTCTTTTAAGACTCTGAATACTTCCTTTAGGGATATTAAATTGAATCAATAATCAATCTCACACAACATGTGATTATTAGTGTTCTTGATCCTTTCATTTAGAGTAATAAATTCTAGCGATCTGCTTCTCTCTACTTTCCTGTATGTACTATATATTCTAATATCAGAAATTTATACACTACAGTGATAAAGAATAAAGTATTCATGGTTTGCAAAATACAAAAGAGTATACCAAAACTTGGACTTCCCTGGTGGCTTAGATGGTAAGGAATCTACCTACAATGCAGGAGACCCAGGTTCAATCCCTGGGTTGGGAAGATCCCCTGGAGAAGGGGATGGCTACCCACTCCAGTTTTCTTGCCTGGAGAATTCCATGGACAGAGGAGCCTGGAGGGATACAGTCCAGGGGGCCACAGAGAGTCAGACAGGAAATCTAAACAATTCTTCATTTGTGTTATTATAACTGTGGGGTTTTTTTTTAAGTACAAAGAAATAAAAGACAACAAATATTCCACTAGAGCACAAATAACTCATGTAATTTAAGTGGGTTATTGAAAGACATGAGGTAGAATGACCAAAAACATTCAAATATGAGTCAAGAGGTTTTAATATGCATAACTTAGAGGGAAAAACTCCCTAGTATTTTCAAAATTATTGAATACTAAACATTTTTGTTGTCTTTTAAATAACTAAGAAATTTTGATAAGAAAACATGTTTTGGAAAAACTCTAGTGCCCTAAAATCTATGAACATATAGAATTTCCTATATACAGGAGCTTTTTAGACCAATTTTAATAGTTTTAATGGATTTAGTATTCTAGTTTTCAGAAGTACAAAGTGACAATTAGATTAGAATGAGTCAAGAAACTAAAGTAGAAACACACAAGTATGAAAAAAAGTGCCCATCTTCAGTCTTAGCATAATGGATTTTTAATATATGTCTTAGAATAGTTTCTGAGATGTATTTTAACATAAAATACTGCTACTCGAGCAGCACAGTACAACTTATAAGAACTGCTGTATAGGTAAGGATGCAAAGAGAGAGAAAGGTCATCCTGATACACAGATGCCGAGCACCAGTTGGAGACATTCACGGGCTAGATGGCAGTTCTCACAGTGCACATGGTTTAATTTTTTGCCTAAACAAAATTTCAGAGATGTTAATCAACAGTAAAAATTACCAAATTAGTGAAACAAGGTGAAAAAATTGACTTAGATACAGACATAAAACCCGAAAATCTTTTGGTTCTCATTGCTTCCCACACTCGCCCATAAGTTGCAGTGACACTGAATACTGCAGGCTCCAAATGTCCTGCCCCACGTGAAGAGCAATGCCCTCCAAATGTCCTGCCCCACGTGAAGAGCAATGCCCGAAATGTCCTGCCCCGAGTGAAGAGCAATGCCCCAAATGTCCTGCCCCGAGTGAAGAGCAATGCCCCAAATGTCCTGCCCCGCGTGAAGAGCAATGCCCTCCAAATGTCCTGCCCTGCATGAAGAGCAATGCCCCAAATGTCCTGCCACACGTGAAGAGCAATGCCCTCCAAATGTCCTGCCCCGCGTGAAGAGCAATGCCCTCCAAATGTCCTGCCCCACGTGAACAGCAATGCCCCAAATGTCCTGCCCCACGTGAAGAGCAATGCCCCAAATGTCCTGCCCCACGTGAAGAGCAATGCCCCAAATGTCCTGCCCCACGTGAAGAGCAATGCCCCAAATGTCCTGCCCCATGTGAAGAGCAATGCCCCAAATGTCCTGCCCTACGTGAAGAGCAATGCCCCAAATGTCCTGCCCTACGTGAAGAGAAATGCCCTCCAAATGTCCTGCCCTACGTGAAGAGCAAGGCCCTCCAGTGGCTAGTGATGACCAGT